>NC_048574.1:80850619-81140619 GCF_013265735.2 Oncorhynchus mykiss
ATATGAGAGCTTCGGTAGAGAACGTGTGATCAACAAACAGTACGAGAGTAGATATGAATATTTTTTAAAACCTTGATATTTAAACTATTTCCGGTCTTCATCTCCACATTATTCATCAGCTGATGTACTACCTGTATAATCATTCACTCGATTTTGCCAAAATATCGGAGATGTTCTGTCATTCGTTGAAAGGAGGTTATGCAGCAACTTTGGTCGTTTGACTTTTTTTGTTTGACTGCGGATACCGAGTCGGTGCTTCCTGAGCACGCTCAGAGATAACCTAGGGAGGTGTACTGCTGAAATGCGCTGAATTCATTGAGGAACATGATAGAGCTCGGACTTTATAAACAGCCTGTTTCTCACTTCGCAACAATGTCACTAACCACTGTTTCCATCCACAGTTTTTATGCGAGTAAAGTCATACCGCATAAAAAACATTTTTAAACTCACAACATCTGCGATGAAAAGTTTTGGTATCGTTGTATAAATGGCGACAGATCATTTGTTCGTTCCACATGGTGAGATCTTTTAATGTCTGTAAAAATATGCAAGAAATGGTGGTGGAAACCCTTTCACAGATCAACCATTTAACCCCTTCTCCCCCGTTTCCCCTCCTCCCTCTCCCTCTACACCTCTCCCTCTCCTCACCCCTTCCCTACTCCCTCCACACCTCTCCCTATTCTCTCCCCTTCCTTACTCCCTCTCCCTACTCCCTCTCCCTCTCCTCTCCTCACCCCTTCCATACTCCCTCTCCTCTCCTCACCCCTTCCCTACTCCCTCTCCATCTCCCCTTCCCTACTCCCTCTCCCTCTCCCTCTCCCTCTCCCTCTCCCTCTCCCTCTCCCTCTCCCTACTCCCTCTTCTTCTCCCTCTCCTCACCCCTTCCCTACTCCCTACTCCCTCTCCCTCTCCCTTTCCCTACTCCCTCTCCCTCTCCTCACCCCTTCCCTACTCCCTCTCCATCTCCATCTCCTCTCCCCTTCCCTATGTCATCTCCTTTCCCTTTCCCACCCACCTCTCCCTCCCCTTCCCCCTCTCCCTCCTCTCCTCCTCTCCCTTCAGCTTCCTGGTCAGTTTCATGGTGGACGCCAGGGGTGGGGCCATGCGTGGTTGCCGTCACAACGGGCTGCGCATCATCGTTCCGCCCAGGAAGTGTTCCGCTCCGACGCGGGTGACGTGCCGCCTGGTGAAGAGGCACCGCCTGGCGTCCATGCCCCCCATGGTGGAGGGAGAGGGGCTGGCAGGACGTATCATCGAGGTCGGCCCCACCGGGGCACAGTTCCTCGGGTAAGACGGAGAGAGGGAGGGGGAGTGTGGACGAGAGAGAGAGAGAGAGAGAGAGTGCGTCTGTGTGTACGTGTGCTCGTTCGTGTGTGTGTGTGTAATGTGTGTACGTCCTTGCGTGTGTGTGTGTGTTGACGTTCTCTTCTCCCCCCCGTGCTGCGTAATGGATCAGTAAGCTCCACCTCCCCACGGCCCCGCCCCCTCTCAACGAGGGAGAGAGTCTTGTCAGCAGGATACTACAGCTGGGGCCTCCTGGCACCAAGTTCCTGGGGTAAATCACACACTACAGCTGGGTCCTCTAGGCACCAAGTTCCTGGGGTAAATCACACACTACAGCTGGGTCCTCTAGGCACCAAGTTCCTGGGGTAACTCAAACACTACAGCTGGGGCCTCCTAGCACCAAGTTCCTGGGGTAAATCACACACTTCAGCTGGGTCCTCTAGGCACCAAGTTCCTGGGGTAACTCAAACACTACAGCTGGGGCCTCCTAGCACCAAGTTCCTGGGGTAAATCACACACTACAGCTGGGGCCTCTAGGCACCAAGTTCCTGGGGTAACTCGAACACTACAGCTGGGGCCTCTAGGCACCAAGTTCCTGGGGTAACTCGAACACTACAGCTGGGGCCTCTAGGCACCAAGTTCCTGGGGTAACTAAAACACGACAGCTGGGGCCTCCCGGCACCAAGTTCCTGGGGTAAATCACACACTACAGCTGGGGCCTCCTAGCACCAAGTTCCTGGGGTAACTCACACACTACAGCTGGGGCCTCTAGGCACCAAGTTCCTGGGGTAACTAAAACACAACAGCTGGGGCCTCCTGGCACCAAGTTCCTGGGGTAACTCACACACTACAGCTGGGGCCTCTAGGCACCAAGTTCCTGGGGTAAATCACACACTACAGCTGGGGCCTCCTAGCACCAAGTTCCTGGGGTAACTAAAACACTACAGCTGGGGCCTCTAGGCACAAAGTTCCTGGGGTAAATCACACACTACAGCTGGAGCCTCTAGGCACCAAGTTCCTGGGGTAACTAAAACACTATAGCTGGGGCCTCCTGGCTCCAAGTTCCTGGGGTAACTCGAACACTACAGCTGGGGCCTCTAGGCACCAAGTTCCTGGGGTAAATCACACACTACAGCTGGGGCCTCCTAGCACCAAGTTCCTGGGGTAACTCGAACACTACAGCTGGGGCCTCTAGGCACCAAGTTCCTGGGGTAAATCACACACTACAGCTGGGGCCTCTAGGCACCAAGTTCCTGGGGTAACTCAAACACTACAGCTGGGGCCTCTAGGCACCAAGTTCCTGGGGTAAATCACACACTTCAGCTGGGTCCTCTAGGCACCATGTTCCTGGGGTAACTAAAACACTACAGCTGGGGCCTCTAGGCACCACGTTCCTGGGGTAACTAAAACACTACAGCTGGGGCCTCCTGGCACCTATTTCCTGGGGTAACTCACACACTACAGCTGGGGCCTCCTGGCACGGAGACCACGGAGAGAGAGAGGGGACACAATATATACCCCGGCCCCTGGTCTCATCATATATACCCCCCCCCCCCACCCACCCCCCCCCCCCCACCCACCCACCCAGCCAGACCATATATACCCTGGTCTCACCATATATACCCTGGTCTCACCATATATACCCTGGTCTCACCATATTTACCCTGGTCTCATCATATATACCCTGGTCTCATCATATATTCCCTGGTCTCATCATATTTACCCTGGTCTCATCATATATACCCTGGTCTCATCATATATACCCTGGTCTCATCATATTTACCCTGGTCTCATCATATATACCCTGGTCTCATCATATATACCCTGGTCTCATCATATTTACCCTGGTCTCATCATATATACCCTGGTCTCATCATATTTACCCTGGTCTCATCATATATACCCTGGTCTCATCATATATACCCTGGTCTCATCATATATACCCTGTTCTCATCATATATACCCTGGTCTCATCATATATACCCTGTTCTCATCATATATACCCTGGTCTCATCATATATACCCTGTTCTCATCATATATACCCTGGTCTCATCATATCTTCTCCCCAGCCCTCTCCACACCCTGGTCTCATCATATATACCCTGTTCTCATCATATATACCCTGTTCTCATCATATATACCCTGGTCTCATCATATATACCCTGTTCTCATCATATATACCCTGTTCTCATCATATATACCCTGGTCTCATCATATATACCCTGTTCTCATCATATATACCCTGGTCTCATCATATATACCCTGTTCTCATCATATATACCCTGGTCTCATCATATCTTCTCCCCAGCCCTCTCCACACCCTGGTCTCATCATATATACCCTGTTCTCATCATATATACCCTGGTCTCATCATATATACCCTGTTCTCATCATATATACCCTGGTCTCATCATATATACCCTGTTCTCATCATATATACCCTGGTCTCATCATATCTTCTCCCCAGCCCTCTCCACATTTGAGTTACAGTGTCGTTGTGTTGTTGAGAATTACAATCTGAATCAGTTCCAGTTTTATCCCATTACCCCCCATCATTTTTCCTCCCCATATTGTAATGTTGTGATTTTTCTATGTTCGGAATAGTATGTCACCTGACCCTCCTCCTCCTCCTCCTCCTCCTCATCATCAAAATATCATATACTTCTGTTTGCTTGAATCTCCTCCAGGAATTTCTCCAGGATTTCTTTGTCCCTCATCTTGTGATGTTTTGTGTTCTTCCATGGAAGGCGTCCTCCTGTCATCACGACCTTTACCCTCTAACCCCTGACCTCTGACCCAACAGGCCGGTGATTGTGGAGATCCCTCACTTCGCGGCCCTGCGGGGCACGGAGCGGGAGCTGGTGATTCTGAGGAGTGAGATGGGGGAGAGCTGGAGGGAACATCACTGTGAACACACTGAGGAGGAACTCAACCAAATACTGAACGGCATGGACGAGGGTGAGGGGAGACGGGGGAGGGACGGGGGGACGAGTGGGAAGGTCTGGTACGGGGGAGAGCTGGATGGGGAGGGAGAAGGGAAGGGAAGGGAGGACAGGGAGTGGACGGAGGGGATGTGATGGGTGAGAAAGGGTGGAGGGAGGAGCAGGGAGGAGGCATGAGGGACGCAACAGAACCGGGCCGCCATGTTAGTACCAAGCCACCAATCGTTCTACCTTATTCTTTCACCAAAGATCAGGAAACATTTAGGTCCGACTGCTCAATCTGATTGGTCCTTGTGTATCATCTGACCCTGCTTCCCCGGTCCTCCCATTGGTTCGTCCTCCAGAGCTGGACTCTCCTGAGGAGCTGGAGAAGAAGAGGATCTGCCGTATCGTCACCAGGGACTTCCCACAATACTTTGCGGTGGTGTCGCGCATCAAGCAGGACAGCCAACTGATTGGTCCTGAGGGAGCGGTGTTGAGCAGTACTCTGGTACCTCAGGTCCAGGCTGTGTTCCCAGAGGGGGCTCTCACTAAGAAGATCAGGGTTGGACTACAGGTAGGGAGGGGTTGGGGTCTGTGTGTGTAGCTTTTTCAAGTTGGTCTTCGGCCCCAACAAAAATTGATTTGGTAACGACAAACTGAACACTTTCAAGTTCGTTGTTTCTACTTCCTAACTCTTGTTCACTTCCTCCTAGGCCCAGCCAATCAGCGTAGACCTGGTGAAGAGGATTCTGGGTAACAAAGCTACTTTTAGCCCCATCGTTACCTTGGAGCCCAGGAGGCGGAAGTTCCACAAGCCAATCACCATGACGATCCCTGTCCCCAAAAGCTCGACCAATGACGGGACAGGCAATGTGTTTGGAGGGGACACGCCCACTCTGCGTCTGCTCTGCAGTATCACTGGTGCGTAGGAAATGACTGTTGATTGGCTGATTGTTTGATTGGCTGTTTGATTGATTTATTGTTTGGCCCATTGATTGGTTGTTTGAATTGGTTGTTTGATTGGCTGGTTGGTTGATTAACTAACTGACTGAATGATTGATTTTGAGTCGTCATGTTTACCTTCTTGATATTCATCAAAGCCTGCTTTCAGTCAACCCACATTAATATGTTGAATATATTTACCGGAGAGTTCCATCCTGATGTGTGTTCTAGGTGGAACCACTCCTGCCCAATGGGAGGACATCACTGGCTCCACCCCCCTCACCTTCATCAACCAATGTGTGTCCTTCACCACCAACGTGTCAGCAAGGTAATGTGTGAAACTGGTGTGTTTTCATCTGTCTGTTGTTTTTGACATTTTAGTGAAAACATCATCCTCTTTCTGATTAATTAACTGATGGAATGATTGATTCTTCATTGGATACGATTGATTGATCTGTTACATCCTTGATAGGTCGATTGATTATCTAGCCTCTTGTACGTTCTGGCTTATAGACTGACTGACAGATTGGTTGATCTATTGACTGATTAATGAATCTATCAATTGATTAATTATTGATCATCGCCCTCCGGTGTGCTGTAGGTTCTGGCTGATAGACTGACTGACAGATTGGTCTATTGACTGATTAATGAATCTATCAATTGATGAATTATTGATAATCCCCCTCCCGTGCGCTGTAGGTTCTGGCTGATAGACTGTCGTCAGACCCAGGAGGCTGTGAGTTTCTCTACCCAGCTGTACAGAGAGATCATCTGTGTCCCCTACATGGCCAAGTTCGTCATCTTCGCCAAGACGCTGGACCCCATCGAGGCCCGCCTCCGTTGCTTCTGCATGACGGACGACAAGATGGACAAGACGCTGGAACAGCAAGAGAACTTCACAGAGGTGGCCCGGAGTAGAGACGTAGAGGTGAGAGGAGGGGAAGGAGGAGAGGAGAATGGGGAGGGGGAGAGGAGGAGAGGAGAGAGGGGGGGCAAGGAGGAGAGGAGAATGGGGAGGGGGAGAGGGAGGAGAGGGGAGAGGGGGGAGAGGAGAGGGGGGGAGAGGGAGGAGACGGGAGAGGGGGGAAGGAGGAGAGTAGAATGGGGAGGGGGAGAGAGGGAGTAGAGGTGAGAGGGGGAAGGAGGAGAGGAGAGGGGAGGAGGGAGAGGGAGTAGAGGTGAGTGGTGGGGGAAGGAGGAGAGGAGAGGAGGAGAGGGGAAGATCTGGAAAAGCAAGAGAAATTCACAGAGGGGTCCGGAGTAGAGAGATGTAGAGGTGAAGTGGGGGCGGTATTGGTATCTGACCCTGTCTGTCTGTCTGTCTGTCCCTACTATAGGTATTGGAAGGGAAGCCTATCTTTGCAGACTGTTTTGGGAACCTGGTTCCTCTGACCAAGAGTGGACAGCATCACGTCTTCAGCTTCTACGCATTCAAAGAGAACCGTCTTGCACTCTTCATCAAGGTAACACTCCATTACTGGACTTCTTCTACGCTGGGAGAGTGTGACGTAGTTGTCCACTTTGTTTTAGTTCTGAATGGACTTCTTCTACGCTGGGAGAGTGTGACGTAGTTGTCCACTTTGTTTTAGTTCTGAATGGACTTATTCTACGCTGGGAGAGTGTGACCTAGTTGTCCACTTTGTTTTAGTTCTGAATTGACTTATTCTACGCTGGGAGAGTGTGACGTAGTTGTCCACTTTGTTTTAGTTCTGAATGGACTTCTTCTACGCTGGGAGAGTGTGACGTAGTTGTCCACTTTGTTTTAGTTCTGAATGGACTTCTTCTACGATGGGAGAGTGTGACGTAGTTGTCCACTTTGTTTTAGTTCTGAATGGACTTCTACGCTGGGAGAGTGTGACGTAGTTGTCCACTTTGTTTTAGTTCTGAATGGACTTCTTCTACGCTGGGAGAGTGTAACCTAGTTGTCCACTTTGTTTTAGTTCTGAATGGACTTCTACGCTGGGAGAGTGTGACGTAGTTGTTCCACTTTGTTTTAGTTCTGAAAGGACTTCTTCTACGCTGGGAGAGTGTGACATAGTTGTCCACTTTGTTTTAGTTCTGAAAGGACTTCTTCTACGCTGGGAGAGTGTGACGTAGTTGTCCACTTTGTTTTAGTTCTGAAAGGACTTCTTCTACGCTGGGAGAGTGTGACGTAGTTGTTCCACTTTGTTTTAGTTCTGAATGGACTTCTTCTACGCTGGGAGAGTGTGACGTAGTTGTCCACTTTGTTTTAGTTCTGAAAGGACTTCTTCTACGCTGGGAGAGTATGACGTAGTTGTCCACTTTGTTTTAGTTCTGAATGGACTTCTTCTAGGATGGGAGAGTGTGACGTAGTTGTTCCACTTTGTTTTAGTTCTGAAAGGACTTCTTCTACGCTGGGAGAGTGTGACGTAGTTGTCCACTTTGTTTTAGCTCTGAATGTACTTCTTCTACGCTGGGAGAGTGTGACGTAGTTGTTCCACTTTGTTTTAGTTCTGAAAGGACTTCTTCTACGCTGGGAGAGTGTGACGTAGTTGTCCACTGTGTTTTAGTTCTGAATGGACTTCTTCTACGCTGGGAGAGTGTGACCTAGTTGTCCACTTTGTTTTAGTTCTGAATGGACTTCTTCTACGCTGGGAGAGTGTGACCTAGTTGTCCACTTTGTTTTAGTTCTGAATGGACTTCTTCTACACTGGGAGAGTGTGACCTAGTTGTCCACTTTGTTTTAGTTCTGAATGGACTTCTTCTACGCTGGGAGAGTGTGACCTAGTTGTCCACTGTGTTTTAGTTCTGAATGGACTTCTTCTACGCTGGGAGAGTGTGACGTAGTTGTCCACTTTGTTTTAGTTCTGAATGGACTTCTTCTACACTGGGAAACAGTGACACTGATATATAGTTTAGAATGCATCAGAGACACTGGTATATAATTTAGTATGTATTTTAATGAGTTTTGAGTACATCATAGACACTGGTATATGATTTAGTATGTATTTTAATGTGTTTTGAGTACATCATAGACACTGCTATATAATTTAGTATGTATTTGAATGAGTTTTGAGTACATCATAGACACTGGTATATGATTTAGTATGTATTTTAATGAGTTTTGAGTACATCATAGACACTGGTATATGATTTAGTATGTATTTTAATGTGTTTTGAGTACATCATAGACACTGCTATATAATTTAGTATGTATTTTAATGAGTTTTGAGTACATCATAGACACTGGTATATGATTTAGTATGTATTTTAATGAGTTTTGAGTACATCATAGACACTGGTATATAATTTAGTATGTATTTTAATGAGTTTTGAGTACATCATAGACACTGCTATATAATTTAGTATGTATTTTAATGAGTTTTGAGTACATCATAGACACTGGTATATGATTTAGTATGTATTTTAATGAGTTTGATTATACAGTATAATATACCAGAATGTTTTTTCACATTCCTTGCTAATATTCCCACCTTCACCTGATTCCATGAGTCTCCAGTGATTGGTTGATTGGTTGATTGATTGATTGACAGATTCGTGACTGCGCCCAGGAGCCGTGTGGCAGACTGTCCTTCACCAAGGAGCCCCGCACCTACCGTAGTCTTACCCACAAGGCAATCTGCAACCTGAACATCACGCTGCCCACCTACTGCAAGGTAAGACACCTGAACACACCTGGACTGAACACAATGTGTAATGACAGGAAATAATGCTGAACACACCTGGACTGAACACAATGTGTAATGACAGGAAATAATGCTGAACACATCTGGACTGGACACAATGTGTAATGACAGGAAATAATGCTGAACACACCTGGACTGGACACAATGTGTAATGACATTAAATAATGATAATGCTGAACACACCTGGACTGGACACACCTGGACTGGACACAATGTGTAATGACATGAAATAATGATAATGCTGAACACACCTGGACTGGACACAATGTGTATTTACATTAAATGATGATAATGCTGAACACACCTGGACTGGACACAATGTGTAATGACATGAAATAATGATAATGCTGAACACACCTGGACTGAACACCATGTGTATTTACATTAAATAATGATCATGCTGAACACACCTGGACTGAACACCATGTGTGTTAACATTAAATGATGATAATGCTGAACACACCTGGACTGGACACAATGTGTATTTACATTAAATGATGATAATGCTGAACACACCTGGACTGGACACAATGTGTAATGACATGAAATAATGATAATGCTGAACACACCTGGACTGAACACCATGTGTATTTACATTAAATAATGATAATGCTGAACACACCTGGACGGAACACAATGTGTGTTAACATTAAATAATGATAATGCTGAACACACCTGGACTGGACACAATGTGTAATGACATGAAATAATGATAATGCTGAACACACCTGGACTGAACACCATGTGTATTTACATTAAATAATGATAATGCTGAACACACCTGGACGGAACACAATGTGTGTTAACATTAAATAATGATAATGCTGAACACACCTGGACTGAACACAATGTGTGTTAACATTAAATAATGATCATGCTGAACACACCTGGACTGAACACAATGTGTGTTAACATTAAATAATGATAATGCTGAACACACCTGGACTGAACACAATGTGTGTTAACATTAAATAATGATAATGCTGAACACACCTGGACTGAACACAATGTGTGTTAACATTAAATAATGATAATGCTGAACACACCTGGACTGAACACAATGTGTGTTAACATTAAATAATGATAATGCTGAACACACCTGGACTGAACACAATGTGTGTTAACATTAAATAATGATAATGCTAAACATACCTGGACTGAAATGTGCATAACGCTGAAGATCTGGCTCATACTGAATAACGTTGTCCCAAAACAGATCTGACTCAGTGTGAATAACACTGTCCCAAAACAGATCTGACTCAGTGTGAATAACACTGTCCCAAAACAGATCTGACTCAGTGTGAATAACACTGTCCCAAAACAGATCTGACTCAGTGTGAATAACACTGTCCCAAAATAGATCTGACTCAGTGTGAATAACGCTGTCCCAAAGCAGATCTGACTCAGTGTGAATAACACTGTCCCAAAACAGATCTGACTCAGTGTGAATAACGCTGTCCCAAAGCAGATCTGACTCAGTGTGAATAACGCTGTCCCAAAGCAGATCTGACTCAGTGTGAATAACACTGTCCCAAAACAGATCTGACTCAGTGTGAATAACGTTGTCCCAAAGCAGATCTGACTCAGTGTGAATAACACTGTCCCAAAACAGATCTGACTCAGTGTGAATAACACTGTCCCAAAACAGATCTGACTCAGTGTGAATAACGTTGTCCCAAAGCAGATCTGACTCAGTGTGAATAACACTGTCCCAAAACAGATCTGACTCAGTGTGAATAACGCTGTCCCAAAGCAGATCTGACTCAGTGTGAATAACACTGTCCCAAAACAGATCTGACTCAGTGTGAATAACACTGTCCCAAAACAGATCTGACTCAGTGTGAATAACACTGTCCCAAAACAGATCTGACTCAGTGTGAATAACGCTGTCCCAAAGCAGATCTGACTCAGTGTGAATAACACTGTCCCAAAATAGATCTGACTCAGTGTGAATAACACTGTCCCAAAACAGATCTGACTCAGTGTGAATAACACTGTCCCAAAACAGATCTGACTCAGTGTGAATAACACTGTCCCAAAACAGATCTGACTCAGTGTGAATAACACTGTCCCAAAACAGATCTGACTCAGTGTGAATAACACTGTCCCAAAGCAGATCTGGCTCATACTGAATAACGTTGTCCCAAAACAGATCTGACTCAGTGTGAATAACACTGTCCCAAAACAGATCTGACTCAGTGTGAATAACACTGTCCCAAAGCAGATCTGACTCAGTGTGAATAACACTGTCCCAAAACAGATCAGACTGAATGCCTTCTTTATTTCTCTCCTTGGTGTCCTATTCAGGAGTCTGATTCAGACCTAGACGCAGATGACGAGGTAACCAACTACACCTTTTCAGAACATTCCTCTTGTTAAAATTTGATAAAATGTTAAAACACTTTGGTTTTTAACCGGATTTATGTTTATTCACTGATCGTATTCAACGTTGTTGTATTGAACCCTCCTTTCTTACAGAGTGACAAGAGTGACAAAAAATGTAAGCTGAGTTTATTTGTTTTTTGAAATGATTACATTTGTTGGTAGTGACAAACACAGGCTCTGCATTAACTAACCTTCGTAACTACCTGTAGTCCAGGACAAACACAGGCTCTGCATTAACTAACCTTCAGAACTACCTGTAGTCCAGGACAAACACAGGCTCTGCATTAACTAACCTTCATAACTACCTGTAGTCCAGGAAGAACAGATTCAATTACATTGTCGTTTTGTTTAAAAATGCAGTACGCAGGCCAATAATTTGCATTGCTTAACATACAACAATGGCCGCTTGACTAGCCGGGTTGTGTGTACTATACTATACTATAGTAATATACTATTACTATAACCTTGTCTAGTTACCTGTGGGGTTCCTGACCACTATACTATAGTAATATAATATTACTAACACCTTGTCTAGTTACCTGTGGGTTCCTGACCACTATACTATAGTAATATAATATTACTAACACCTTGTCTAGTTACCTGTGGGTTCCTGACCACTATACTATAGTAATATAATATTACTAACACCTTGTCTAGTTACCTGTGGGTTCCTGACCACTATACTATAGTAATATAATATTAATATAACCTTGTCTAGTTACCTGTGGGTTCCTGGCCGCTATGCTATGGCTGGTATGCGTTGCATCCCTTCCTCTCCAATACCCATTCTGTTTCTCCCTCCTTACAATCCCTCCTTCATCCATTCGACCATCATCATCATCATCATCACGCTATAGGAAGTCAAAGGGAATGAACGCTTGAGATACTGTCTGAATGTTTGAGATACTGTATGAATGTTTGAGATACTGTATGAATGCTTGAGATACTGTATGAATGTTTGAGATACTATATGAATGTTTATTAGATACTGTATGAATGCTTGAGATACTGTATGAATGTTTGAGATACTATATGAATGTTTATTAGATACTGTATGAATGTTTGAGATACTGTATGAATGTTTGAGATACTGTATGAATGTTTGAGATACTATATGAATGTTTATTGGATACTGTATGAATGTCTGAGATACTGTATGAATGTTTGAGATACTATATGAATGTTTATTAGATACTGTATGAATGTTTAAGATACTATATGAATGTTTATTAGATACGGTATGAATGCTTGAGATACTGTATGAATGTTTGAGATACTATATGAATGTTTAAGATACTGTATGAATGTCTGAGATACTATATGAATGTTTGAGATACTATATGAATGTTTGAGATACTGTATGAATGTTTGAGATACTGTATGAATGTTTAAAATACTATATGAATGTTTGAGATACTGTATGAATGTTTGAGATACTGTATGAATGTTTGAGATACTGTATGAATGTTTGAGATACTGTATGAATGTTTGAGATACTGTATGAATGTTTGAGATACTGTATGAATGTTTAAGATACTGTATGAATGTTTAAGATACTGTATGAATGTTTGAGATACTGTATGAATGTTTGAGACTGTATGAATGTTTAAGATACTATATGAATGTTTAATATAATGTATGAATGTTTGAGATACTCTATGAATGTTTAATATAATGTATGAATGTTTAATACAATGTATGAATGTTTAAGATACTGTATGAATGTTTGAGATACTGTATGAATGTTTGAGATACTATATGAATGTTTGAGATACTGTATGAATGTTTGAGATACTGTATAAATGTTTGAGATACTGTATGAATGTTTAAGATACTGTATGAATGTTTGAGATACTGTATGAATGTTTGAGATACTGTATGAATGTTTGAGAATACATATATTTGCCATGGCTCTTCCAATGTGAATATATAACCTCCAGTTATTTAAATGTATTTGGACGGCTGACGAAAACACACTGTACTATGACAATATGTTAAACGAACGTCGTTTTGCTTGCATGGAATTAATTCAAAGATGGAATTCATATAATGGGAATTTTCAGTTTATTTTTATCTCCGATCACTCCCTTATTTTACTTTCATGGTTGTTGAAACACTTTCTTTGCTCTGCATGAAAATAACTTGACTCACACATACATATGGTATATGTTTGTTAGTCTGTGTATGTGCGTATATGTTTGTTAGTCTGTGTATGTGCGTGTTACCACTCATTCTCCTTTTCTGTTATCAATTCATTTGCCTGTTATATCACTGGTATATTTTCTGTTATCAATTGATTAGCATGTTATATCACTGGTATGTTTTCTGTTATCAGTTCATTAGCCTGTTACATCACTTGTATCTTTTCTGTTATCAATTCATTCGCCTGTTATATCACTGGTATCTATTCTGTTATCAAGTAATTCGCCTGTTATATCACTGGCATCTATTCTGTTATCAATTCATTAGCCTGTTACATCACTGGTATCTATCCTGTTATCAATTCATTAGCATGTTATATCACTGGTATCTTTTCTGTTATCAATTCATTAGCCTGTTATATCACTGGCATCTCTTTTATTAGATCACTGATATTTATTTAACAAATTAACTGAGGTTATGTACATGTATTTATATATAGTTTTACTGATAAGATATTTATTTACAACATTAACTGAGGTTTATGTATTTATATATAGTTTTACTGATTAGATATTTATTTACAACATTAACTGAGGTTTATTTATTTATATATAGTTTTACTGATTAGATATTTATTTACAACATTAACTGAGGTTTATTTATTTATATATAGTTTTACTGATAAGATATTTATTTACAACATTAACTGAGGTTTATGTATTTAAATATAGTTTTACTGATTATATTTGATTTACTTTAGAATTCCTGACAGTCAGCTATCAGCGGTTAACATGGCACGGGAAACATTCTGCTCTTATCTCCCTGTTTGCTTTTTTCAGTGGACATGAACTCTTCATGTTGAGATACAATCTTGAGATCTTTGTTTGTGTGAAACCAGTCTGTTTTTTTCTTCCTCCATTTGTTCCATATTCAGCAGGGTTTGGGGGGTCAATTCCATTACAATTCAAACAGTCAATTCAGAAAGTAAAGCAAAATTCTAATTCCACATTTTTCCTAATTGAAAAGCGTTGAAGAGAATTGGAATTTGGAACTGGAGTTTCAGTCTACTTCCTGAATTAACTAGAATATAAATGGAATTGACTCCAACGCTGGTATTCAGGTCGCTCCCCATTTTTATTTTTATACCTTCCTGTTGTGTTTAGACTACTTCCTGTGTCATGTGTATGAATGTGCAGTCAAACACACCAATATGTATCGACAGGTTATTTCTTGCCCATATCTTTCCTCCGTCCTGTTCTGTTTCTCTTCTGTTTGCTTCGCTTCTGCTGTTGCTGCCCTCCTCCCCCCATCTCCCGTCCCCCGCTCCTCTGGAGAACTCACCACTCCTCTTCCGTTGTCAAGCTGCTTTCCCCTTTCCCTGTGTTGAACAGAAGATATACTGTGATATGTTCTGCCCTGACCACGGTTTTTATCCGATGTCTTCTCTTCCCCTTCACTCCATCCTCCCCTTATGTTCTTTACACCTTTTGGTTTGGTTTCCTCCTTTTTTTTCAAAATGGAAGACGACGAGACGGAGTCGACAGAGACTTACACGCTGCCGACTAATCAGGTGCTAGACCCAGCCATGCTGGCCAGCCCTGACCTCCTTTCAGAGGTCTCCGATATGAAACACGACCTCATCAAGATGTCTGCCATCTTGACGACAGAGCAAACTGAACACCCAAGCCCTTCGGATAGAGGAAGTGGAGGAGGAGGAAGAGGAGGAGGAAGGACAGGGATGGAGGAGGAACCCGGGGAGCCGTTTGAGATCATGGAACAGGTGAAAGAGGATCTGGAGAAGGTTGGAGATATTTTACGAGGGGGAGATACTAGATTCACAAACAACAAAGAGAAAGTACTGCAGATGTCCAAAATGGAGGAAAAGGAGTGGGTTATTCTCTCTCAGACTAAAGCCAAAGCCATGACTCCCTCTGATGTTCAGGAGCCGGTACTACAAGAAGTCAGCATTCAGAGGAAGACCTCTCCCACAATGACCAAAGAGTTTAGAGATATGTCAGGTATGGTGTCTCACCTCAGTGGAGGCGTGAACAAGCACCTAGAAGAGATATCTGGTGTAACCAGTTTCCCACTACAGGACATCATAGTCCAGGAGAGATTAGATCAGGTCATTCTGAAGCGGGAAGGCAAACGCCATCCCCCTGAGATCAAAAAGCCGATCAGGAAGAAGTTGAGGGACAGGGAACGTTCTGGATGCAGCAGTTCCGAGGGGGAGCTGGAGAGGATGAGCTCTGAGGAGTCCCTTGATGGGGATGTTGTTCTGGGAGAGCCGAGGCAGGAAGTGGTTCCCGGGTCTAAGCCTGGAGTGGTTCCCGGGTCTGAGCCTGTAGTGGTTCCCGGGTCTGAGCCTGGAGTGGTTCCCGGGTCTATGCCTGGAGTGGTTCTTGGGTCTGAGCCTGTAGTCGTTCCCAGGCCTATGCCTGGAGTGGTTCCCGGGTGTGAGCCTTTAGTGGTGCCCAGGTCTATGCCTGGAGTGGTTCCCGGGTCTGAGCCTGTAGTCATTCCCAGGTCTATGCCTGGAGTGGTTCCCGGGTCTGAGCCTGTAGTCGTTCCCAGGTCTATGCCTGGAGTGGTTCCCGGGTCTGAGCCTGTAGTCGTCCCCAGGTCTATGCCTGGAGTGGTTCCTGGGTCTGAGCCTGTAGTGGTTCCCAGGTCTATGCCTGGAGTGGTGTCTGGGTCCGGACCTGTAGTGGTGTCTGGGTCTGGACCTGGAGTGGGGCCCGGGACTGAGTTAAAACCGACTGCAACCCTGGATTGGGATGTCGTACTGGGGGAGTCTGGGCTCGGTTCTGGGTCTGAAACTTGGTCTGGGCCTTCTGGACCAACCCCAGCCATGGAGCCACCAGTGTCGCCCCTGGTCGTGGAAACCCCAATCGGATCCATAAAGGACAGAGTGAGAGCTCTGCAAAAGAAGGTTGAGGAAGAGGAAGAGGAAGAGGATGGCCGTAAGCGAAAGCCTATACAGGCGCCAGTCCCTCAGAACACAACTTTCATCACCATCACTAAGGAGACAGGTGAGCCCCAGATGCCAGATCTTCCTAAGCTTCCCAGATCTCCGAAATCCCCCCGGTCTCAGACGGAGAGGCTGGAGGAGACAATGTCTGTCCGGGAGCTGATGAAGGCATTCCAGACTGGCCAGGATCCTTCCAAGAACAAAACAGGGCTCTTCGAGCACAAAGCCATGACGTCATCCACAACCTCCACATCGAGCTCCGAGGCAGTGATCTACAGTGAGACCTACAGAGCTGAAACCAGTCCCACAGAGCATACGCCATCAGAAACTCCAACTTCGACAATCCTCTGCTCGCAGAGTGATGTTCTGGCTCTCCATTACAAAGGGGTGGATGATGAACCACATCTGATCTTAGTAAGAGACCACTCTGAAGACTCTGAGATAACTCATGTCTTAGAAAGGGACCACTCTGAAGACACTGAGATAACTCATGTTACGGTTCAGTTGCAGGAGTCAGCAACTAACATCAACAGAATACAACCAGAGGACAGAGGGATCCCTCTAGACAGGGCTCTACCAGAGGACGGATGTATCCTCCTAGAAAGGGGTCTGCCAGAAGGAGGAGAGATCCTCCTAGACAGGGCTCAACTGGAGGAGGGAGAGATCCTCCTAGATAGGGCTCTACCAGAGGACGGAGGGGTCCTCCTAGACAGGGCTCTACCAGAGGACGGAGGGATCTTCCTAGACAGGGCTCAACCAGAGGATGGAGGGATCCTCCTAGAGAGGTCTCTACCAGAGGACGGAGGGATCCCTCTAGACAGGGCTCTACCAGAGGACGGAGGGATCCCTCTAGACAGGGCTCTACCAGAGGACGGAGGGATCCCTCTAGACAGGGCTCTACCAGAGGACGGAGGGATCCCTCAAGACAGGGCTCTACCAGAGGACGGAGGGATCCCTCAAGACAGGGCTCTACCAGAGGACGGAGGGATCCTCCTAGACAGGGCTCTACCAGAAGACAGAGGGATTCTCCTAGACAGGGCTCTACCAGAGGATGGAGGGATCATCCTAGACAGGGCTCTACCAGAGGACGGAGTGATCCAACTAGACCGGGATCTGTCAGATACTGGAGGAATCGTCCTAGACACGACTCTACCAGAGGACAGAGGGATCCTCCTAGACAGGGGTCTACCAAGAGATAGAAGGATCCCTCTAGACATGGATCTACCGGAGGACGGAGGGATCCCTCTAGACAGGGATCTACCAAAGGACAGTTGTATCCTCCTAGACAGGGCTCTACCAGAGGATGGAGGGATCTTCCTAGACAGGGCTCAACCAGAGGATGGAGGGATCCTCCTAGACAGGGCTCTACCAGAGAATGGAGGGATCATCCTAGACAGGGCTCTACCAGAGGACGGAGGGATCCTCCTAGACCGGGATCTATCAGAAAATGGAGGAAACTTCCTAGACAAGGTTCGACCAGAGGATGGAGTGATCCTCCTAGACAGGGCTCTACCAGAGGACGGAGGGATCCTCCTAGACAGGGCTCAACCAGAGGATGGAGGGATCCTTCTAGACAGGGCTCTACAAGAGAAGGGAGGGATCATCCTAGACAGGGCTCTTCCAGAGGACAGAGTGATCCTCCTAGACAGGGCTCTACCAGAGGATGGAGGGATCCTCCTAGACAAGGTTCGACCAGAGGATGTAGTGATCCTCCTAGACAGGGCTCTACCAGAGGACGGAGGGATCCTCCTAGACAGGGCTCAACCAGAGGACGAAGGGGTCCTCCTAGACAGGGCTCTACCAGAGGATGGAGGGATCATCCTCGATAGGGCTCTACCAGAGGACGGAGGGATCCTCCTAGACGGGGCTCTACCAGAGGATGGCGGGATCCCTCTAGACAGGACTCTACCAGAAGATGGAGGGATTCTCCTAGACAGGGCTCTACCAGAGGACGGCGGGATCATCCTAGACATGGCTCTACCAGAGGATGGAGGGATCCTCCTAGACAGGGCTCTACCAGAGGACAGAGGGATCCTCCTAGACAGGCTTCTAGCAGAGGATGGCGGGATCCCTGTCGACAGGGCTCTACTAGAGGATAGAGGGATCCTCTTAGTCAGGGCTCTACCAGAGGACGGAGGGATCCTCCTAGACAGGGCTCTACCAGAGGCGGGAGGGATCATCCTAGATAGGGCTCTACAAGAGGATGGAGGGATCCCTCTGGACAGGGCTCTACCAGAGGATGAAGGGATCCTCCTAGACAAGGATCTAACAGAGGACGAAGGGATCCTCCTAGTCAGGGCTCTACCAGAGGACGGAGGGATCTTCCTAGGCAGGGCTCTACTTGAAGACGGAGGGATCCTCCTGGACAGGGCTCTACCAGAGGACAGAGGGATCCTCCTAGACACGGCTCTACCAGAGGATGGAGGGATCCTTCTAGACAAGATTCTACCAGAGGACGGAGGAATCCTCCTAGACAGGGCTCTACCAGAGGATGGAGGGATCCTCCTAGGCAGGGCTCTCCCAGAGGATGGATTGAGCAGCCCAGAGATGATGCAGCTGGAGGAACCAGAGATGGGACCAGACCGGAAGTCTTCTATAGAGATGATGCGGCTGGAGGAACCAGAGATGGGACCAGACAGGAAGTCTTCTACGGAGATGATGGAGCTAGAGGAACCAGAGATGGGACCAGACAGGAAGTCTTCTACGGAGATGATGCCGCTGGAGGAACCAGAGATTGGACCAGACAGGAAGTCTTCTACAGAGATGATGCAGCTGGAGGAACCAGAGATTGGACCAGACAGGAAGTCTTCTACAGAGATGATGCAGCTGGAGGAACCAGACATGGGACCAGACAGGAAGTCTTCTACAGAGATGATGCAGCTGGAGGAACCAGAGATGGGACCAGACAGGAAGTCTTCTATAGAGATGATGCAGCTGGAGGACCCAGAGATGGGACCAGACAGGAAGTCTTCTATAGAGATGATGCAGCTGGAGGAACCAGAGATGGGACCAGACAGGAAGTCTTCTACGGAGACAATGCAGCTGGAGGACCCAGAGATGGGACCAGACAGGAAGTCTTCTGTAGAGATGATGCAGCTGGAGGAACCAGAGATGGGACCAGACAGGAAGTATTCTATGGAGATGCAGATCAGCCCAGACAGGAAACCCTCTGAGGACTTTAGCGCTGACATCAAGGCCGAGCTGGAGGACAGTCCAGAGTACCAGCTGTTCAGACAGACCTCGTTTATAGGGGATGACGACCACCCACAGGCTGAAGCAGCCGAGGAGGAGCTCCCAGCAGACCACCCAAACGACACCCCAACCTTCATGTTCAGCCCCTGTATGCACGAAGACAGGCGGGATGAGTTATTCACTAAGGCTGAGAACCTGGTGGGGAATGAAAGCCCTGTGAGTCTGAAGCATGAAGGCGCAGCGGACTCTCCCGGGACTAGCCTAGGAACCAGGACTCCCCATTCAAGCACGGGGGAGAGTGAGAAACACGAAGGATTAGCAGACACCCCACCGATGAGCCCACTCACATTCCCCACTCAGGAGGTTGACCTGCCCACAGTTTATAAAGAGACAGAGAGAATGGACGGGGTGAAAGTACGAGGAGATGTAACTCATGGTGATGAAGAAATCTTTCCAGAAACTGAAGATTTAGTCGTAGAAACCAAATCAGCGACTCCGTCCCCTGTTCGGGAACCGCTGTTACAAGAAGTCACGATCCGACGGAAGACCTCCCACAGACCGGTTAAAGTGGTGAGAGATATGTCAGGGATGGAGTCCCTCCTCAGGGGAGATATGGATCACGACCTAGAACAGAGACCATCACCTGTCCGTGGCGCTGAAGTGATGACAGTTCAGGAACCACTGTTACAAGAAGTCAGGATGGAAAGGAAAACCTCCCCCAGACCGGTTACAGTGGTGAGAGATATATCACGGATGGAGTCCCTCCTCAGGGGAGATATGGATCACTACCTAGAACAGAGATGTATGGTAAATAGTGGTTCACCAAAGGATGACATAGACCAACAGCAGAGTTTCAAACAGACCATTGTGACCAGGGAGGTAGACATGGAGGTAGACATGTCTACAGAAGATACAGAGACAGAAAAAGAAGACTGGTGGAAAGTGCAAGACATGGATGATGGTGGCTCTCGGGGTGCCGAATCGATAATCTTGAACCCAGTTCAGGAGCCGATGTTACAAGAAGTCATGATCGAAAGGAAGACATCGCCCAGACCAGCTGTAGGAGTTAAAGATACGTCAGGCATGGAGGCACTCCTCAGTGGAGATTTAGAACAGTACCTAGAAGACAGACCTGTAGATCTCAGTGGTGTACCGGAGGACGACATCGTACAAGAGAGATTTGAACAGGTTGTGATTACACGGGAGAGAAAACAGGAAACCCACACATTCTCCACTGAGCAGGTAGACCGGTCCGCAGCAGATAAAGTGACAGAGCGAGATGTTGTTAATGTAGTGCAAGTAGGAGCCGCGGAGGGCGGCGTCATCTACGGTGATAACAACTTCGTGCAGAGTTGTTCAGCTGGGGGGGAAGCATCAGAAAGTTCAACTACTACAGTGATACGTTCAAGAGACTCAAAGAAGGTGACCTTTGACCTTCAAAGGACGTTTGATTCAGCGCTCCCCGCTCAAGCCTCTGAAGAGGACGACCAGGTCCCTGTTGACAAAAGACTCATCTTAGAGGACTGGGATGATTTAGAGATAAAACCATCGTACCCCAAAACTACAGAACTTTCATACTCAAACCTAAACATGCAAGACTCAATTTCAGCAGACAGAATTGCTCCTGAATCTAGTTGGGTTGTACCAGAGCGCCATGAAAGGGATTCATCTGATCATGGAGCTGCGCACAGTCCAGACGGTGTGGGTCAGGCCCTCAGACCTGCAGACTTAGAGGTCCTCTTTCCTTTGGCCCTGGGCCACCCAGAGAGACGACTCTCCCATGGGGATTCTCTGGAGACCAGTCCTGTCATGGATGAAGGTTCCTCCAAGACGTCCCCTGACTCTATAGAGCCAAGCTCAACCGGGGACTCCCCCTGCCTTGACTCACTGGAGAGCAGCCCCACTGAACTGAAACAAGACACAGGCTTCCAGGCGACAAAGAAGACAGCTGTGTATGAAGACTACTTCTCTCAGCTTAGAGCCTGTCTCGGTGAGGACAGCAACATCAGCAACATTGAGAATGAGGATTACTCCAAACGGACTTATCAAATGGGTGGTGAGCTCGAGGGTCCCCTCCCATTGAAGGGGGAAGACCCTGAGTGGCTCTCCATGCCCATAAATCGGAGCTCAAACCCTGAGGATGATATGGACGACGTGGATGCAGAGGGGAGCGAGACCGGCCAGAGACAGTTCACCCCAGAGGAGGAGATGTTCAAAATGGCCGCCAAGATCAAAACCTTCGAGGAGATGGAGCAGGACGTTAAAACGAAGACAGACGGGAAACCCTCAGACGGCTCTGTGTTATCAGACTGTGAGGATTATGAAGAATGTCAGTCGATCGTTGACCTGATGGACAGGGAGGCAAAATCATCTAAGCCCAAAACCGATGCCAGTACTCTTCAGTCTGAAATTGAAACTGTGGCTGAAATCCAACCCTCAGTCCCTGGTGCAGTAACTGCGTTGGATAGTTCAGTTCACTTTGAAGCTCACCTACCATACAGTGCCTCAGGACATTCACCATCAGGAAAACAGGTCTCTGAGCACCTCGAATATCGTTCACTAAGCACTGAAAAAGAACAATATACCACAGTAAACATCAGTGAAAATATCAGTGAACGTACTGAGCAGAAAGAGAAGATAGATGTAATATCAGCTATGCAAGCACACGAGGAGGAGATGGATCAGTCACAGTTGAGTGTCAGTCAGTCCGGTGAAAGTCAGTCAGTCAAACCAGAGGTGTTGTGCACCGACGATGAAAGCTTCAAGGAGGTGGAGGATGCGGATGGTAAGGCAGCCGTGTTGGAAATGCATCCCGAAGACATGCCTGTTCTAGGAGAGCTGGTCCCATGGAGTGCCATGTCAGACGACAACGAGGATGACAATGACGATGAAGCCTTCGCAGCACGTGTGGAGGCGGAGGAACGAAGGATGATGGCTCTCGTGGAAGACCGCCGTACCCCTGACACCACACCGGGTCGCACACCAACCGAGGGGGGCACCCCCAATCCCTTCCAGTTCCAGGAAGGGAAGTTCTTTGAGATGACCAGAGGGGGCGCTATCGACATGACAAGGAGGAGCGTTGAAGAGGAGGGCGAGGGCTATGCCTTCTTTCACATAGGAGAACACCCAGTTGACCAGGTTCTGTTCGAGGACACTGGAGATTGCGCTAGCCCCGTTGTTCTCAGATCAGAACAGACTATTGCCGTTGGTGATCTACACCTTCAGAAGGTGGACCAAACCAAAGATGATTCTGACTCCTCCTTCCAGACTATACCATTACCCGAGGCTGATCAGAGGGGGAAACCAGTAGCCAAACCCAGTACCTCCATCAAAATGGAGCCAAAAGCTGAAACATTCCCCCTGCTAGAAGCTAAGATGGGAAGCTTCTTAGAGGTAGGTTCTCCAGACCCGACTATAGCTGAACTCCAGATGTTTACCACCACTACTCTTGTCACCCGCTCTGTGTACGCTGAACAGGTCCGCCATTCATCCGACTCATCTCTTGAGGATGAAGAAGAAGAGGAAGAGGAGCAGGGTTCTGTCATTGAGATGCCTGCTGGCTATTATGACTCAGTGGCACCCCCTAGTGTCCTACACGGGTATGACACCTTGGCAGGGTCTGACACCTCAATGGCACCCCCTAGTGTCCTGCAAGGGTATGACACACCGGCAGGGTCTGACACCTCAGTGGCTCCCCCTAGTGTCCTGCAAGGGTATGACACCTCATCAGGGTCTAACATCTCAGTGGCACCCACTAGTGTCCTGGCAGGGTCTGACACCTCTAGTGTCCTGGAAGGGTCTGACATCTCAGTGGCACCCCCTAGTGTCCTGGCAGGGTCTGACACCTCTAGTGTCCTGGAAGGGTCTGACATCTCAGTTGCACCCTCTAGTGTCCTGGCAATGTCCTACACTTCAGCAGACACTGTGGCTAAGGATGAAAGCAGTTTCAAATCAAAGATACCCATCAAAGCTGGTTCAATGAAATCAGACCTCGGCCTAGAGCAGAACTCAACAGTGGAGGAATCTCTTGTTCAGGACCGGAGGACGAGGTCCGAGGAGGATTTTGGAGCCAGGAAGAAAATATTAACTGACAAAGACAGCAGGAGTCACTCCGACAGCGACCATCCTGCAACTAAATCCAAACCTCTCACCTCCAGACTCCCTGTCATGAGCAAACACAAACCCACATCCCACTCCTCCTCCTCTTCCCAGCCCGACAGAGACCAGGGCTCTGACGTACGAGAGCCTTCCCTCCGATCCTCTCTGGATGTCGACGACATCAGCAGCAGCGGTGATCACAACAGTCCAGATTCTGTTATCTTCAGGTATGACAGACCAACGCCTCGCAGATCTGCCCCGGACATGAGGGCTTTGTCGACTCAGACACGGGTTCGAGCTTCCTCGGTGACGGGGGAGGTGTTTGAGTCGAGACCCATCTGGGAAGACTCAGTAGAAACTCAGATGCAGCGAATCTGGGATGATCGGACAACGGAGCGGCAGCAAGGTACCAAAAAATCTGGCACTTCCTGTCCTCTCTTTCTCTGCTCCTTGGAAGACCTAACTTTGTCTTATTCAAGACCAATCATTTGTCACTTTTCTGTTGTGTGTCTTGTTTTGTCATTTTGTGCCGTGCTGTGTTGTCTTGTCCTGTTCTGTTTTGTCTTGTCCTGTTCTGTGTTGTCTTGTCCTGTGCTGTGTTGTCTTGTCCTGTGCTGTGTTGTCTTGTCCTGTGCTGTGTTGTCTTGTCCTGTTCTGTGTCGTCTTGTCCTGTTCTGTGTTGTCTTGTCCAGTGCTGTGTTGTCTTGTCCTGTGCTGTGTTGTCTTGTCCTGTGCTGTGTTGTCTTGTGTTGTTTTGTTTCTTTTCCATATAAATGTCTGTGTCTATTGACGATTGTCTAGATGTCTATTGTCTATGTATGTGTACATTAAATCTCAAGATTGACTTACCTAGATGTGTTAGGAGAAAACTCATGATTAACTTCAGGACATCTAATTACTACATTACTGAAACTCCTTATACTAATAATGACCACATTGAGTTCGGAATGCACACAGTTTTTCCATTGTTTAAGTACTAATCGACTACAAACACACTGTCGTGGTGGTCCGAGTAGAGCAGGTATTGTCATCAACAGTATGGATCAGAACATCAGCCCTGCTTCATACTTCACCCATCATCAGCACCATGACCTCCACAGCCTATAACATAGAGGCCGGTTACAGTACCTACTGAAATCTATCTGTACCTTCCAAGAACCTAGAAAACATCCCATGATCAACATGATATCTGGAGAGTTTTAAACTGCTATATTTTCAGAGAAGTTATGGCCTGCGGCCCAAAATGGCACCCTATTCCCTATGGGCGTTATGGTCTAAAGTAGTGCACCCTATTCCCTATGAACCCTGTGGTCTAACGTAGTGCACCCTGTTCCATATGGCCCCTATGGTCTAACGTAGTGCACCCTATTCCCTATAGCCCCTATGGTCTAACGTAGTGCACCCTATTCCCTATGGGCCCTGTGGTCTAAAGTAGTGCACCCTATTCCCTATGGGCCCTGTGGTTTAAAGTAATGCACCCTGTTCCATATGGCCCCTGTGGTCTAAAGTAGTGCAATGTAAAGGGAATATGATGCCATTTGGGACGCATCCATAGCGTTGTTACCGCGCTGCTGTTGAGCTGTGATGACCTGTGTGTAACCTCTGTCCGTGGTGGTGTTCGTAGTGGATTGGCACGACGATGCAGACAGGAAAGAGGAGACGTTGGCTATCGTTGCAGACCTGCTGGGGTTCAGCTGGACAGGTAAGTTATCCAGGTGGTGTTTACCTGGTGTAGAAGGTATGTATGAAATAGGAGTGAAAAGCTGTTGGAACACTGGTCAAATGTTGTCCACTATGTAGGGAATAAGGGTACTGTAATAAGGGTACCCACTATGTAGGGAATAAGGGTACTGTAATAAGGGTACCCACTGTGTAGGGAATAAGGGTACTGTAATAAGGGTACCCACTATGTAGGGAATAAGGGTACTGTAATAAGGGTACTGTTTAGGACGTCACCTCAGTGTCGTCGTCCCCCCGTGTGTCTCAGAGCTGGCGAGGGAGCTGGAGTTCAACGAGGATGAGATCCAGGAAGTGAGGACGGAGAACCCTAACTCTCTACAGGAGCAGAGCCACGCCCTGCTGCAGCGCTGGGCTGAGAGAGAGGGAAAACACGCCACCGGTATGTCTGTCCTGACGCCATCTGTTCTACTGGGCCTCACTTGGGTATGTCCAAAATGGCACCCTATTCCTTCTACTGTATAGTGCACTGCTCTGGACAAAAGTAGTGCACTATGTAGGGAATAGGGTGCCATTTTGGCACTCAGTGTGGACTCAACCACGGAAACCATTTATTATTATTATTATGATTGTTACTTTACTAATATGTGTTATCTTTTGTCCAGCAGAGGAGAGCCTGATAAAGAGGCTGACCAAGATCAACCGGATGGACATCGTCCACCTGATAGAGACCCAGATGAACAAGTCAACACAGGAGCAGACGTCCAGGACCTACGCAGAGATAGAGAAGACTCTGGACCAGAGTGAAGGTACTGGACCAGTTACATTATATTACATTACAGAGATAGAGGAGACTGGACATTACATTACATTGCAGAGATAGAGGAGACTCTGGACCAGTTACATTACATTACATTACAGAGATAGAGGAGACTCTGGACCAGTTACATTACATTACAGAGATAGAGGAGACTCTGGACCAGTTACATTACAGAGATAGAGGAGACTCTGGACCAGTTACATTACATTACAGAGATAGAGGAGACTCTGGACCAGTTACATTACAGAGATAGAGGAGACTCTGGACCAGTTACATTACATTACAGAGATAGAGGAGACTCTGGAACAGTTACATTACATTACATTACAGAGATAGAGGAGACTCTGGACCAGTTACATTACAGAGATAGAGGAGACTCTGGACCAGTTACATTACATTACAGAGATAGAGGAGTCTCTGGACCAGTTACATTACATTACAGAAATAGAGGAGACTCTGGACCAGTTAGATTACAGAGATAGAGGAGACTCTGGACCAGTTACATTACATTACAGAGATAGAGGAGACTCTGAACCAGTTACATTACATTACATTACAGAGATAGAGGAGACTCTGGACCAGTTACATTACATTACAGAGATAGAGGAGACTCTGGACCAGTTACATTACATTACAGAGATAGAGGAGACTGGACCAGTTACATTACATTACAGAGATAGAGGAGACTGGACCAGTTACATTACATTACAGAGATAGAGGAGACTCTGGACCAGTTACATAACATTACAGAGATAGAGGAGACTCTGGACCAGTTACATTACAGAGATAGAGGAGACTCTGGAACAGTTACATTACATTACAGAGATAGAGGAGACTCTGGACCAGTTACATTACAGAGATAGAGGAGACTCTGGACCAGTTACATTACATTACAGAGATAGAGGAGACTCTGGACCAGTTACATTACATTACAGAGATAGAGGAGACTCTGGACCAGTTACATTACATTACAGAGATAGAGGAGTCTCTGGACCAGTTACATTACATTACAGAGATAGAGGAGACTCTGGACCAGTTACATTACATTACATTACAGAGATAGAGGAGACTCTGGACCAGTTACATTACATTACATTACAGAGATAGAGGAGACTCTGGACCAGTTACATTACATTACAGAGATAGAGGAGACTCTGGACCAGTTACATTACATTACAGAGATAGAGGAGACTCTGGACCAGTTACATTACATTACAGAGATAGAGGAGTCTCTGGACCAGTTACATTACATTACATTACAGAGATAGAGGAGACTCTGGACCAGTTACATTACATTACATTACAGAGATAGAGGAGACTCTGGACCAGTTACATTACATTACAGAGATAGAGGAGACTCTGGACCAGTTACATTACATTACAGAGATAGAGGAGACCTGGACCAGTTACATTACATTACAGAGATAGAGGAGACTCTGGACCAGTTACATTACATTACAGAGATAGAGGAGACTCTGGACCAGTTACATTACATTACAGAGATAGAGGAGACTCTGGACCAGTTACATTACATTACAGAGATAGAGGAGACCTGGACCAGTTACATTACATTACAGAGATAGAGGAGACTCTGGACCAGTTACATTACATTACAGAGATAGAGGAGACCTGGACCAGTTACATTACATTACATTACAGAGATAGAGGAGACTCTGGACCAGTTACATTACATTACAGAGATAGAGGAGACTCTGGACCAGTTACATTACATTACATTACAGAGATAGAGGAGACTCTGGACCAGTTACATTACATTACAGAGATAGAGGAGACTCTGGACCAGTTACATTACATTACATTACAGAGATAGAGGAGACTCTGGACCAGTTACATTACATTACAGAGATAGAGGAGACCTGGACCAGTTACATTACATTACAGAGATAGAGAAGACTCTGGACCAGTTACATTACATTACATTACAGAGATAGAGGAGACTCTGGACCAGTTACATTACATTACAGAGATAGAGGAGACTCTGGACCAGTTACATTACATTACAGAGATAGAGGAGACTCTGGACCAGTTACATTACATTACAGAGATAGAGGAGACCTGGACCAGTTACATTACATTACAGAGATAGAGAAGACTCTGGACCAGTTACATTACATTACAGAGATAGAGGAGACTCTGGACCAGTTACATTACAGAGATAGAGGAGACTGGACCAGTTACATTACAGAGATAGAGAAGACTCTGGACCAGTTACATTACATTACAGAGATAGAGAAGACTCTGGACCAGTTACATTACATTACAGAGATAGAGGAGACTGGACCAGTTACATTACAGAGATAGAGAAGACTCTGGACTAGTTACATTACATTACAGAGATAGAGAAGACTCTGGACCAGTTACATTACATTACAGAGATAGAGGAGACTCTGGACCAGTTACATTACATTACAGAGATAGAGGAGACTCTGGACCAGTTACATTACAGAGATAGAGAAGACTCTGGACCAGTTACATTACATTACAGAGATAGAGGAGACTCTGGACCAGTTACATTACAGAGATAGAGGAGACTGGACCAGTTACATTACAGAGATAGAGAAGACTCTGGACCAGTTACATTACATTACAGAGATAGAGAAGACTTTGGACCAGTTACATTACATTACAGAGATAGAGGAGACTCTGGACCAGTTACATTACATTACAGAGATAGAGGAGACTCTGGACCAGTTACATTACAGAGATAGAGAAGACTCTGGACCAGTTACATTACATTACAGAGATAGAGGAGACTCTGGACCAGTTACATTACAGAGATAGAGGAGACCTGGACCAGTTACATTACATTACATTACAGAGATAGAGGAGACTCTGGACCAGTTACATTACATTACAGAGATAGAGAAGACTTTGGACCAGTTACATTACATTACATTACAGAGATAGAGGAGACTCTGGACCAGTTACATAACATTACAGAGATAGCGGAGACTCTGGACCAGTTACATTACATTACAGAGATAGAGGAGACCTGGACCAGTTACATTACATTACAGAGATAGAGAAGACTCTGGACCAGTTACATTACATTACAGAGATAGAGAAGACTTTGGACCAGTTACATTACATTACATTACAGAGATAGAGGAGACTCTGGACCAGTTACATAACATTACAGAGATAGCGGAGACTCTGGACCAGTTACATTACATTACAGAGATAGAGGAGACTCTGGACCAGTTACATTACATTACAGAGATAGAGGAGACTCTGGACCAGTTACATTACATTACAGAGATAGAGGAGACTCTGGACCAGTTACATTACAGAGATAGAGAAGACTCTGGACCAGTTACATTACATTACAGAGATAGAGGAGACTCTGGACCAGTTACATTACAGAGATAAATGAGACCTGGATTGTGAAAACGACTTGTTTGTTTGTTTTTGATTTGATATAGAAATAGAAATAAATTATTTGTTTTTATTTTTTGCATATAAAGCAATAAAATAACAACTTGATTTTTCAATTTTCCCATGTGGGTCAGGTTAAATGTGGAATGCTTGTCATTGGTTATTATGTTCACAGCCAATATTTACTGTCCTTTCAAAGTAAGAGTTCACGCTTCTGACCATGCTGTTCTATTATCTACGAATTAATTGATTAATAGCTGACCGTACCGTGCCACAGTGCTATGATCAATTACGAATTCTGCATTAGATTTAGTGTGCATTGACTTAAGGAATGAACTGCTGTTACTGTAAATGGTTAGCTGTCTGATGTATCCTAGCTACCTAGCTAACCATTGGCCATCTTATTAAAAGAGCGCCCCCTATATCGAAGAAGTTAAATAATGATATCCAGACAAATCAACAGTAACTATTGCGAGACTAGAGATAATCACCTAGCTATGGTTAGTCAGTGGTTGCACATCTACCTAGCTGTAATGACACAAGGGTGTGAATAGCACACATTTAAATATATCCTTTCACAGTTTATAGCAGGTCTCCAGCTACCCAGACCTGTCTGATCAGGGTGCTGTGGGTGTGTCCAGCTTACACCTGTGCAAATCCGGTTGTGTGTGTATAGCAATGGAATGAAATATGCAACCAATGGCTCAAGTCGTGTTATAGGTCCACCCCACACCTGGAGGGTTGTGTGGTCCTGTCCAGAAGAAACCCCTAGCCCCTACCTCTAGACACTTGTGGAGATCTGAGAGGATTGGACAGGTGTAAGCAATAGAACCATAATTCCACCAAGAGGGTAAGGTGGATCTCACACCATGTCACCACCCATCAATCACTCTCAGATCTCCACAATTGTAGGGACTAGGGGTTGGTTCTGGACAGTAGGGGCTAGGTTTTTTTTCAGGACAGTAGGGACTAGGGGTTGGTTCTGGACAGTAGGGGCTAGGTTTTTTCTGGACAGTAGGGACTAGGGGTTGGTTCTGGACAGGCCATGGGTATTATGGTAGCTCAGTCAGTCAGTCACTGTCATCAGTCCCTCTCAGTGTCTAGACTCTGGGCAGTAGGGATTAGGGGTTGTTTCTGGGCGGTTGGGACTAGGGGTTGGTTCTGGGCGGTTGGGACTAGGGGTTGGTTCTGGGCGGTTGGGACTAGGGCTTGGTTCTGGGCGGTTGGGACTAGGGGTTGGTTCTGGGCGGTTGGGACTAGGGGGTTGGTTCTGGACAGGCCATGGGTATTATGGTAACTGTTTTCCAATATAATGATGTTTGTTTCCAACATCAGGGCTGTTTTCCAACATAATGATGTTTGTTTCCAACATCAGGGCTGTTTTCCAATATAATGATGTTTGTTTCCAACATCAGGGCTGTTTTCCAACATCAGGGCTGTTTTCCAATATAATGATGTTTGTTTCCAACATCAGGGCTGTTTTCCAATATAATGATGTTTGTTTCCAACATCAGGGCTGTTTTCCAACATAATGATGTTTGTTTCCAACATCAGGGCTATTTTCCAACATCAGGGCTGTTTTCCAATATAATGATGTTTGTTTCCAACATCAGGGCTGTTTTCCAACATAATGATGTTTGTTTCCAACATCAGGGCTATTTTCCAACATCAGGGCTGTTTTCCAATATAATGATGTTTGTTTCCAACATCAGGGCTGTTTTCCAACATCAGGGCTGTTTTCCAACATAATGATGTTTGTTTCCAACATCAGGGCTGTTTTCCAACATAATGATGTTTGTTTCCAACATCAGGGCTGTTTTCCAATATAATGATGTTTGTTTCCAACATCGGGGCTGTTTTCCAACATCAGGGCTGTTTTCCAACATAATGATGTTTGTTTCCAACATCAGGGCTGTTTTCCAACATAATGATGTTTGTTTCCAACATCAGGGCTATTTTCCAACATCAGGGCTGTTTTCCAATATAATGATGTTTGTTTCCAACATCAGGGCTATTTTCCAACATCAGGGCTGTTTTCCAATATAATGATGTTTGTTTCCAACATCAGGGCTGTTTTCCAACATAATGATGTTTGTTTCCAACATCAGGGCTGTTTTCCAACATCAGGGCTGTTTTCCAACATCAGGGCTGTTTTCCAATATAATGATGTTTGTTTCCAACATCAGGGCTGTTTTCCAACATCAGGGCTGTTTTCCAACATAATGATGTTTGTTTCCAACATCAGGGCTGTTTTCCAACATCAGGGCTGTTTTCCAATATAATGATGTTTGTTTCCAACATCAGGGCTGTTTTCCAACATCAGGGCTGTTTTCCAACATAATGATGTTTGTTTCCAACATCAGGGCTGTTTTCCAACATCAGGGCTGTTTTCCAACATCAGGGCTGTTTTCCAACATAATGATGTTTGTTTCCAACATCAGGGCTGTTTTCCAACATAATGATGTTTGTTTCCAACATCAGGGCTGTTTTCCAACATCAGGGCTTTTTTCCAACATCAGGGCTGTTTTCCAACATAATGATGTTTGTTTCCAACATCAGGGCTGTTTTCCAATATAATGATGTTTGTTTCCAACATCAGGGCTGTTTTCCAACATCAGGGCTGTTTTCCAACATCAGGGCTGTTTTCCAACATCAGGGCTGTTTTCCAACATCAGGGCTGTTTTCCAACATAATGATGTTTGTTTCCAACATCAGGGCTGTTTTCCAACATAATGATGTTTGTTTCCAACATCAGGGCTGTTTTCCAACATCAGGGCTGTTTTCCAACATAATGATGTTTGTTTCCAACATCAGGGCTGTTTTCCAACATCAGGGCTGTTTTCCAACATCAGGGCTGTTTTCCAACATAATGATGTTTGTTTCCAACATCAGGGCTGTTTTCCAACATAATGATGTTTGTTTCCAACATCAGGGCTGTTTTCCAACATCAGGGCTTTTTTCCAACATCAGGGCTGTTTTCCAACATAATGATGTTTGTTTCCAACATCAGGGCTGTTTTCCAATATAATGATGTTTGTTTCCAACATCAGGGCTGTTTTCCAACATCAGGGCTGTTTTCCAACATCAGGGCTGTTTTCCAACATCAGGGCTGTTTTCCAACATCAGGGCTGTTTTCCAACATAATGATGTTTGTTTCCAACATCAGGGCTGTTTTCCAACATAATGATGTTTGTTTCCAACATCAGGGCTGTTTTCCAACATCAGGGCTGTTTTCCAACATCAGGGCTGTTTTCCAACATCAGGGCTGTTTTCCAACATAATGATGTTTGTTTCCAACATGCTGTTTTAAATCCGCTAAATTATTTGTTTCCTTGCCACGATACTAACGAGTAATTTGTTCGACGATCAGATGAGAGCATCATGACTGGTTGTGTTCTTGCCACATGTAAAGGTCCTTTTAATCGTTAAATTACGTCTTTATTATTTGGCCCATACATTTTTTTATAGACTTCCCCCAAATGTCACAGTGTGATTCGTACTTAGTGTAAGGGTTAATTCAGAGGGTTCTGCCAGTGATGTTGGTAGAGGACAATATAATCTGACCATGTTTTGATCCTGAGTCTGTGTTTCTCTCTCTCTCTCTCTCTCTCTCTCTCTCTCTCTCTCTCTCTCTCTCTCTCTCTCTCTCTGTGTTTCTCTGTTTCTCTCTCTCTCTCTCTGTGTTTCTCTGTTTCTCTCTCTCTTTCTCTCTCTCTCTTTCTCTCTCTCTCTCTCTCTTTCTCTCTCTCTCTCTCTCTCTCTCTCTCTCTCTCTCTCTCTCTCTCTCTCTGTGTCTCTCTCTCTTTCTGTCTCTGTCTGTCTGTCTGTCTGTCTCTCTGTCTCTCTGTCTCTCTGTCTCTCTGTCTATATGTGTCTCTGTCTGCCAGTGTCTGTAGCCCTGTCCTCAGTGCAGGAGGACGTAGACAGCCTCAGACTGGTGAGGAGGGTGGACTCTTCTCCCAGACCGCCCCCAGCCGTCTCAGAGGAAGACTTATCAGTAGCCTCCCTCCTGGACATTCCTTCCTGGGCGGAGCCTATGGGCCATACCCACTCAGAGAGCATGCATGGGCTATTGGAGGACCTGGAGATCACAACGTATGTCAGTCAGAGAATGAGCCAATCAGCTTCATGGATGGATGAGAATATTTTTATATTTAATTTAACTGTAAATAGTAAGAGAAGAGAATTCTACAGAGTTTGAGACTCATTATCAATCTGTCATTCCAGTAGATCATCAGAATTGAATATGGTCAATACCTGATAGCTCCTCCAGATTATCATAATAATAACAATAATATTAATAATAATATATAATAATTATAATGATTATAATAATTGTTGCTTATATTATATAGTCATATAGTATGTCTCTTTGGAGTCTGCTAAAATGTAAATGTAACAGTGTTCATGTCATTCATGTTTCAGGGAGCTGAGCCCGTGGACTTTGGAGGACACGGTAACAAGGGAGTCCACCACCGCCAGCGAGCAAGTAAGTCCCCCTCTGAACGTGATTGGAGCAGAAACATGGAGACTAGCGTCTCAGGTGTTTGGCCCCCAGTGCCAAACCAGAGACCAGCCTCAGGGCCAGCGCAGCAGAAGTAGCAGTGGTCTGCTCCACCCTCAAGTGGGCGCCACTGGGCCTCTGCCAGCTGGTGTTGACCAAATGTCCCCACCGGGGCGAGGCGAGGTTGAGCGTGAGCGCTGGCTGTCGCCGGAACAGCTCAGGATATCGTCTCCCATAGTGATCAGTGACTTTGGTCTGAGTCTGTCAGAGTCTGAGCAGGCAGAGACAGACTTCAGAGAACTCTGTGTTGGGTTTAGGGAGATGCCACTGGACAGGACCCTGAACCCTAAAACCAAAGCCAGGTTCTCCAGAGAGGCCAGCACAGAAATCTATGACCACAGTCATTTAGCTGAGTCTGACTGTAGCAACGCGTGTTCACCTGAGAACCGTAGTCAGGCTTGTTCGCCTCAGGACTGTAGCCATGGTCCGGCAAGTCTGGCCATGGCTGAGGAGGCTGACCAGAGAACAGTGGCTGAGGAGGCTGACCAGAGAACAGAAAAGCACATAGAAGAGATAACGGCTCGATTCTACCGGGCCATGTACGGCTCAGAAGAAGTCCTGCAGGTCACTGAGATGGTCCCCGATCCCCACAGGTCCGAAGACCAGTCAGAGAAACGCCTGGAGCTGGTAGCTCTCAGAAAGAACCAATCACAGGTGGAGACACAGCTTTCGTTTATTGACGAGCCAGGAGAGGGTTGTGCCATGGCTCACTACAGCATGGTAGAGCAAACCAACGTCCAAAAGGGCATTGTTCGGCCGAAGGAAAGTCCGGCAACCAGCGAGTTCACTCCGATGACACGTGACTCACCTGACAGGCACCCTAGCTTTATCACTGTCCGACCAGAACCTGATAACGTCATAGTGAGGGCAAAAACATCCGGCATGTTCATGCCAGTTACCCCCCAGTCCCCAGGCCAAGACACAACACTGTATTCACATCTCACTAACTACAGACCTCTGACTCCTGATTCAGAAATGGAGTCCCTGTCACCTGACTCTCTACGGGGTCTCTCACCCATGGAAGAAGGGCTCATAACTGTAGCTAGACTATCATCCCCTGAGTCCGTAATGTCCGTTGGCGCCTACAGGGCAATTTCCCCTGACTCCCCTCTCCGCGAGCGTAGGGTAATGTCTCCAGATTCTGCCAGGGCATTCCGTGAAAGCAGGCCTCTTTCTCCCGGATCGGATGGGTCTAGATTTTCATCCGAGGTTAAAGCCTACATTATAGAGAGTAGAGAACCGTCATACTCTCCTTCAGACATATGCAAGAGTAAAAAGGATTCCTGTGATTCAGAGATAGCAGATAGTGCTCTTGGTACCCTCTCTCCTTCCCACACCGATATCACCCGGAGTCCCCTCTCTCCTTACTACCCAGATAGCATCCGCAGTCCCCTCTCTCCTTGCTACCCAGATAGCATCCGGAGTCCCCTCTCCCCTTCCCACACCAATATTATCCGGAGACCCATCTCTCCTTACCATTCAGACAGTGTTCTGAGTTCCCTATCCCCTGTGTCCTCTGAGGTGTTTTCTGATGACATATGGTCCCCATCGCCAGAGTTGTATGAATTGGTGACTGAGAGTAGGACCCTGTCCCCGAACTCCCCAGTACCAGAGTATGACACACCTGTACCTGAGACACCTGTACCTGACACACCTGTACCTGACACACCTGTACCTGACACACCTGTACCTGAGGCACCTGTACCCGACACACCTGCACCTGAGACACCTTTACAGGAGACTGATAGTATCATGACCCTAGGAGACTATAGGTCGTGGTCACCTGGTCACCTGTCGTGGTCAGCTGTGACATCAGAGATGGGCTCTGCAGATCTGTTGTTCACTGAGTGTAGAGCATCCTCCCCAGAGTCTGTTACTTCGTTGGATGAGTATAGGCAGCTTTCTCCTAACTCGCCGGCTCCTCAACACACACCCTCAGTGCTTGAGGAAAGTTCACTGTGTGATTCAATAGATATATCCTTTTCACCTGAATCTTTTACTTCAGACCTAGACTATTCTGAGCTCTGTCTTGAGGAATTGTATGCCGTGGAAAGACCTGATTCTCCTAATTCAATATTGTCAGAAGTAGATACAGTAGCTGAAAGACGCTTGGCAAAACATAGACCACCATCACCGGGATCTGGCAGTCCAGATAGTGAAACAGAAATGGAATGGGAGTTCATCCAGTTGTCGTCCCTTCCTGAGCACAGATCCCAGATCTGTACAGATCTCAGATCTCCTGAGTCATTCGGTTCAAACAGTGATGGAATCCTTATATATCTTGACCATTTCTTAACTGACATGAGGCCACCTTCACCTAATTCTGATACGTTGTTGGGTGATTGTAGGCCCTTCTCTCCCGACTCTCCACTTCCTGAGTTTAGTTTGTCGTTAGCTGAATATAAAACGTATCCGTCTAGAAGTAGACCCTCCTCACCAGCCTCAGTAACATCAGAATTTGAGTACTCTAGTTTAAGTCATGGAGAATCAGTAGCTGAAAACCGATCGGAATCACCAGATCCGGGGATGTTACAAATTCCACAGTATAGAGCTAACTTCCTTGATTTTGTAGTTCCTGTGAAAAAATACTCATCGGCAATAGAAATTGGTGAATTGAAATTCAGACCCCTGTCACCAGAATCAGTAACTTCAGAAGATGAGCATTCCTTCCTTGAGCTCTTGTTTTCAGAGTCTAGATCATCCTCTGCACAGTCTGTTGCATCATTTGATGAGTACAGGCCCCTCTCTCCTGACTCTCCAGTTCCTCACTTCATGCCTCAATGTTGCGATTGTTATTTGTCTTTCACTGGAAGTAGATCATCACCAAAATCAGTAACTTCAGATATTGAATACTCTGAGTTCTGTCTTGAGGAACTGTTTGCTGAGGACAGAGCAGATTCTCCTGAATCAATATATTCAGACAGTGAGTTTCAGGATCAATTGGAAGCAGAACTTGTTCCAGTCTTGCATGAATCAGCTTCTCCATTTTCTGATTCTCTCCCTCACTCTATTCAATCTGAAACATATATCAACAAATTCATCTCACCTGCCTTAGTCCAGTTTGAATCTGAGCACAGATATACCAAAACAGACATATTATCTACCACAACAATGGCAACACAAGACTCTGTTGAGGCTAAAACCGCGTTACCAGTTGCAGCTAAAACAGCATTTATACAGCTTGACTTAAGTGATGAGAAATGTTTGTCGTTGCTACCAGCTGCTCTAATGATGCCAGTAAAGCAAGAGCCAGCTATTTCTCTTGATGAGGTAGATGAAGACAATTTGAAACACCAAGATAAATCTGAAGTCAAACCTTTATCTCCTGAGTCAGTCTTGTCAGAAAGTGGTTCACAATTCAGACCTGGAAATTGTGATTATTATTTGTTGTACAATGGGAGTATTTCTCCGATACCTGAATCTGTAACAACATTTGAAGATCATAGACCTCTTTCTCCTGACTCACCTAATACACAATTCAGACCTGGACATTGTGATTATTATTTGTTGTACGATGTGTGTAGGTCTACATCACCTTTGTCTGTAACTTCAGCCCTTGATTACCGTGGTTTGTACAGACCAGATTCCCCTTCAAATAGTGAATTTACAGTGACAGATCAAAGTAGCCTATCTGAGTATAGACCACTCTCACCTGAATCAGTAACTTCAGAAGGGGACTTTACCTTCCTTGAGCTCTTGTTTTCCGAGTCTAGGCCATCCTCTCCAGAGTCTGTTGCATCATTTGATGAGTACAGGCTCCTCTCTCCTGACTCTCCAGTTCCTCACTTCATGCCTCAATGTTGCGATTGTTATTTATCTTTCACTGGAAGTAGATGTTCATCACCAGAATCAGTAGCTTCAAATATTGAATTATCTGAGTTCTGTCTTGAGGAACTGTTTGCTGAAGACAGAGCAGATTCACCTGAATCATTTATATCAGAGAGTGAATTTGTTGAGTCAGTTGAAAGAGGTCTAATGAAACTCAGACCCTTGTCACCAGAATCAGTAACTTCAGAAGGTGATTATACCTCCGTTGAGTTCTTGGTTGATGAGTCTAGACCATCTTCACCTGATTCTATCACTTCAAAAGACGAATATCGAGCTCTATCTCCTGATTCCCCAATCCCACAATTTAGTCCCTCAATCATTGAGTCATCAGTGTCTTCATTGTTTACCAGATCTTCGTCACCTATTTCAGTTACTTCAGACATTGAGGGATCTGCCTTCTATCTTGAGGATTTTTTCAATGAAGTGAGACCATATTCTCCAGAATCTTTTGTGTCAGAGAGTGAATTTGTTGAAGCAGCTGAAGGAGGTTTGATAAAATTCAGACCCCTGTCACCAGAATCGGTAACTTCCGAAGATGGTTATACCTTTCTTGAGCTCTTGTTTGCAGAATGTAGACCATCTTCACCTGAATCTGTAACATCATTTGATGAGTACAGGCCTCTCTCTCCAGACTCTCCTATTCCTGATTTCAGATCACATTGTTGTGATTATTATTTGCTATTCACAGAAGATAGATCTTCATCACCACAATCAGTCACCTCAGACATTGAATTCTCGGGATTTAGCCTTGAGGAATTGATTGCTGAGGACAGAGCAGATTCTCCTGAATCGATATATTCAGACAGTGAATTTCTGGATCAATTGGAAGCAGAACTTGTTCCTCCAGTCTTGCATGAATCAGCTTCTCCAGTTTCTGATTCTCTCCCTCACTCTGTTCAATCTGAAACATCTATTAACAAATTCATCTCACCTGCCTTAGTTCAGTCTGAATCTGTGCACAGAGAAACCAAAACAGACATATTATCTTCCCCAACAATTGCAACAGAAGACTCTGTTGTTGCTAAAACCACATTGCCAGTTGCTGCTAAAACAGCATTTATACAGCTTGACTTGAGTGATCAGAAAGGTTGGTCAGTATTGCCAGCTGCTGTAATGATGCCAGTAAAGCAGGAGCCAGCTAATTATCTTGATGAGGGAGATAAAGACAGTATGATACACCAAAATACATCTGAAGTCAAACCTTTATCTCCTCAGTCAGTCTTGTCAGAAAGTGGTTCACAATTCAGACATGGACATTGTGATTATTACTTGTTGTACAATGGGAGTATTTCTCAGATACCTGAATCTATAACAACACTTGAAGATCATAGACCTCTTTCTCTTGACTCACCTAATACACAATTCAGACCTGGACATTGTGATTATTATTTGTTGTACGATGTGTGTAGGTCTACATCACCTTTGTCTGTACCTTCATATCTTGAATATTGTGGTTTGAACAGACCAGATTCCCCTTCAGATAGTGAATTTACAGTGACAGATCAAAGTATCCTATCTGAGTATAGACCACTCTCACCAGAATCAATAACTTCAGACGGGGACTTTAACTTCCTTGAGCTCTTGTTTTCAGAGTCTAGATCATCCTCTGCACAGTCTGTTGCATCATTTGATGAGTACAGGCTCCTCTCTCCTGACTCTCCAGTTCCTCACTTCATGCCTCAATGTTGCGATTGTTATTTGTCTTTCACTGGAAGTAGATGTTCATCACCAGAATCAGTAGCTTCAAATATTGAATTCTCTGAGTTCTGTCTTGAGGAACTGTTTGCTGAAGACAGAGCAGATTCACCTGAATCATTTATATCAGAGAGTGAATTTGTTGAGTCAGTTGAAAGAGGTCTAATGAAACTCAGACCCTTGTCACCAGAATCAGTAACTTCAGAAGGTGATTATACCTCCGTTGAGTTCTTGGTTGATGAGTCTAGACCATCTTCACCTGATTCTATCACTTCAAAAGACGAATATCAAGCTCTATCTCCTGATTCCCCAATCCCACAATTTAGACCCACAATAATTGAGTCGTCAGTGTCATTGTTTAGAAGATCTTCGTCACCTATTTCAGTAACTTCAGACATTGAAGGATCTGGCTTCTATCTTGAGGATTTTGTCAATGAAGAGAGGCCATATTCTCCAGAATCTTTTGTGTCAGAGAGTGAATTCGTAGAAGCAGCTGAAGGAGGTTTGATAAAATTCAGACCCCTGTCACCAGAATCAGTAACTTCAGAAGATGGTTATACCTTCCTTGAGCTCTTGTTTACAGAGTCTAGACCATCTTCACCTGAATCTATAACATCGTTAAATGAGTACAGGTCTCTTTCTCCTGACTCTCCTATTGCTGATTTCAGATCACATTGTTGTGATTATTATTTGCTATTCACAGAAGATAGATCTTCGTCACCACAATCAGTCACCTCAGACGTTGAATTCTCTGGATTTAGCCTTGAGGAATTGATTGCTGAGGACAGAGCAGATTCTCCTGAATCAATATATTCAGACGGGGAATTTCTGGATCAATTGGAAGCAGAACTTGTTCAAGTTTTGCATGAATCAGATTCTCCAGTTTCTGATTCCCTCCTTTGCCCTATTCAATCTAAAACATCTATTAACAAATTCATCTCACCTGCCTTAGTCCAGTCTGAATCTGTGCACAGACACACCAAAACAGACATGTTATCGTCCACAACAATGGCAACAGAAGTCTGTGTTCAGGCTAAAACCACGTTACCAATTTCAGCTAAAACAGCATTCATACAGCTTGACTTGAGTGATGAGAAATGTTTGTCATTGTTACCAGCTGCTGTAATGATGCCAGTAAAGCAAGAGCCAGCTAATTATCTTGATGAGGTAGATGAAGACAATTTAAAACACCAAGATAAATCTGAAGTCAAACCTTTATCTCCTGAGTCAGTCTTGTCAGAAAGTGGTTCACAATTCAGACCTGGACATTGTGATTATTATTTGTTGTACGATGGGAGTATTTCTCCGATACCTGAATCTGTAACAACATTTGAAGATCATACACCTCTTTCTCCTGACTCACCTAATACACAATTCAGACCTGGACATTGTGATTATTATTTGTTGTACGATGTGTGTCGGTCTACATCACCTTTGTCTGTACCTTCATATCTTGAATATTGTGGTTTGCACAGACTAGATTTCCCTTCAGATAGTGAATTTACAGTGACAGATCAAAGTAGCCTATCTGAGTATAGACCACTCTCACCAGAATCAATAACTTCAGACGGGGACTTTAACTTCCTTGAGCTCTTGTTTTCAGAGTTTAGATCATCCTCTGCACAGTCTGTTGCATCATTTGATGAGTACAGGCTCCTCTCTCCTGACTCTCCAGTTCCTCACTTCATGCCTCAATGTTGCGATTGTTATTTGTCTTTCACTGGAAGTAGATGTTCATCACCAGAATCAGTAGCTTCAAATATTGAATTCTCTGAGTTCTGTCTTGAGGAACTGTTTGCTGAAGACAGAGCAGATTCACCTGAATCATTTATATCAGAGAGTGAATTTGTTGAGTCAGTTGAAAGAGGTCTAATGAAACTCAGACCCTTGTCACCAGAATCAGTAACTTCAGAAGGTGATTATACCTCCGTTGAGTTCTTGGTTGATGAGTCTAGACCATCTTCACCTGATTCTATCACTTCAAATGATGAATATCGAGCTCTATCTCCTGATTCCCCAATCCCACAATTTAGACCCACAGTAATTGAGTCGTCAGTGTCGTCATTCTTTAGCAGATCTTCGTCACCTATTTCAGTAATTTCAGACACTGAAGGATCTGGCTTCTATCTTGAGGATTTTGTCAATGAAGAGAGGCCATATTCTCCAGAATCTTTTGTGTCAGAGAGTGAATTCGTAGAAGCAGCTGAAGGAGGTTTGATAAAATTCAGACCCCTGTCACCAGAATCAGTAACTTCAGAAGATGGTTATACCTTCCTTGAGCTCTTGTTTACAGAGTCTAGACCATCTTCACCTGAATCTATAACATCGTTAAATGAGTACAGGTCTCTTTCTCCTGACTCTCCTATTGCTGATTTCAGATCACATTGTTGTGATTATTATTTGCTATTCACAGAAGATAGATCTTCGTCACCACAATCAGTCACCCCAGACGTTGAATTCTCTGGATTTAGCCTTGAGGAATTGATTGCTGAGGACAGAGCAGATTCTCCTGAATCAATATATTCAGACGGGGAATTTCTGGATCAATTGGAAGCAGAACTTGTTCAAGTTTTGCATGAATCAGCTTCTCCATTTTCTGATTCTCTCCCTCACTCTATTCAATCTGAAACATATATCAACAAATTCATCTCACCTGCCTTAGTCCAGTTTGAATCTGAGCACAGAGAAAGAAAAACAGACATATTGTCTACCACAACAATGGCAACACAAGACTCTGTTGAGGCTAAAACCGCGTTACCAGTTGCAGCTAAAACAGCATTTATACAGCTTGACTTAAGTGATGAGAAATGTTTGTCGTTGTTACCAGCTGCTGTAATGATGCCAGTTAAGCAGGAGCCAGGTAATTATCTTGATGAGGTAGATGAAGACAATTTGAAACACCAAGATAAATCTGAAGTCAAACCTTTATCTCCTGAGTCAGTCTTGTCAGAAAGTGGTTCACAATTCAGACCTGGACATTGTGATTATTATTTGTTGTACGATGGGAGTATTTCTCCGATACCTGAATCTGTAACAACATTTGAAGATCATACACCTCTTTCTCCTGACTCACCTAATACACAATTCAGACCTGGACATTGTGATTATTATTTGTTGTACGATGTGTGTCGGTCTACATCACCTTTGTCTGTACCTTCATATCTTGAATATTGTGGTTTGCACAGACTAGATTTCCCTTCAGATAGTGAATTTACAGTGACAGATCAAAGTAGCCTATCTGAGTATAGACCACTCTCACCAGAATCAATAACTTCAGACGGGGACTTTAACTTCCTTGAGCTCTTGTTTTCAGAGTTTAGATCATCCTCTGCACAGTCTGTTGCATCATTTGATGAGTACAGGCTCCTCTCTCCTGACTCTCCAGTTCCTCACTTCATGCCTCAATGTTGCGATTGTTATTTGTCTTTCACTGGAAGTAGATGTTCATCACCAGAATCAGTAGCTTCAAATATTGAATTCTCTGAGTTCTGTCTTGAGGAACTGTTTGCTGAAGACAGAGCAGATTCACCTGAATCATTTATATCAGAGAGTGAATTTGTTGAGTCAGTTGAAAGAGGTCTAATGAAACTCAGACCCTTGTCACCAGAATCAGTAACTTCAGAAGGTGATTATACCTCCGTTGAGTTCTTGGTTGATGAGTCTAGACCATCTTCACCTGATTCTATCACTTCAAATGATGAATATCGAGCTCTATCTCCTGATTCCCCAATCCCACAATTTAGACCCACAGTAATTGAGTCGTCAGTGTCGTCATTCTTTAGCAGATCTTCGTCACCTATTTCAGTAATTTCAGACACTGAAGGATCTGGCTTCTATCTTGAGGATTTTGTCAATGAAGAGAGGCCATATTCTCCAGAATCTTTTGTGTCAGAGAGTGAATTCGTAGAAGCAGCTGAAGGAGGTTTGATAAAATTCAGACCCCTGTCACCAGAATCAGTAACTTCAGAAGATGGTTATACCTTCCTTGAGCTCTTGTTTACAGAGTCTAGACCATCTTCACCTGAATCTATAACATCGTTAAATGAGTACAGGTCTCTTTCTCCTGACTCTCCTATTGCTGATTTCAGATCACATTGTTGTGATTATTATTTGCTATTCACAGAAGATAGATCTTCGTCACCACAATCAGTCACCCCAGACGTTGAATTCTCTGGATTTAGCCTTGAGGAATTGATTGCTGAGGACAGAGCAGATTCTCCTGAATCAATATATTCAGACGGGGAATTTCTGGATCAATTGGAAGCAGAACTTGTTCAAGTTTTGCATGAATCAGCTTCTCCATTTTCTGATTCTCTCCCTCACTCTATTCAATCTGAAACATATATCAACAAATTCATCTCACCTGCCTTAGTCCAGTTTGAATCTGAGCACAGAGAAAGAAAAACAGACATATTGTCTACCACAACAATGGCAACACAAGACTCTGTTGAGGCTAAAACCGCGTTACCAGTTGCAGCTAAAACAGCATTTATACAGCTTGACTTAAGTGATGAGAAATGTTTGTCGTTGTTACCAGCTGCTGTAATGATGCCAGTTAAGCAGGAGCCAGGTAATTATCTTGATGAGGTAGATGAAGACAATTTGAAACACCAAGATAAATCTGAAGTCAAACCTTTATCTCCTGAGTCAGTCTTGTCAGAAAGTGGTTCACAATTCAGACCTGGACATTGTGATTATTATTTGTTGTACGATGGGAGTATTTCTCCGATACCTGAATCTGTAACAACATTTGAAGATCATACACCTCTTTCTCCTGACTCACCTAATACACAATTCAGACCTGGACATTGTGATTATTATTTGTTGTACGATGTGTGTCGGTCTACATCACCTTTGTCTGTACCTTCATATCTTGAATATTGTGGTTTGCACAGACTAGATTTCCCTTCAGATAGTGAATTTACAGTGACAGATCAAAGTAGCCTATCTGAGTATAGACCACTCTCACCAGAATCAATAACTTCAGACGGGGACTTTAACTTCCTTGAGCTCTTGTTTTCAGAGTTTAGATCATCCTCTGCACAGTCTGTTGCATCATTTGATGAGTACAGGCTCCTCTCTCCTGACTCTCCAGTTCCTCACTTCATGCCTCAATGTTGCGATTGTTATTTGTCTTTCACTGGAAGTAGATGTTCATCACCAGAATCAGTAGCTTCAAATATTGAATTCTCTGAGTTCTGTCTTGAGGAACTGTTTGCTGAAGACAGAGCAGATTCACCTGAATCATTTATATCAGAGAGTGAATTTGTTGAGTCAGTTGAAAGAGGTCTAATGAAACTCAGACCCTTGTCACCAGAATCAGTAACTTCAGAAGGTGATTATACCTCCGTTGAGTTCTTGGTTGATGAGTCTAGACCATCTTCACCTGATTCTATCACTTCAAATGATGAATATCGAGCTCTATCTCCTGATTCCCCAATCCCACAATTTAGACCCACAGTAATTGAGTCGTCAGTGTCGTCATTCTTTAGCAGATCTTCGTCACCTATTTCAGTAATTTCAGACACTGAAGGATCTGGCTTCTATCTTGAGGATTTTGTCAATGAAGAGAGGCCATATTCTCCAGAATATTTTGTGTCAGAGAGTGAATTCGTAGAAGCAGCTGAAGGAGGTTTGATAAAATTCAGACCCCTGTCACCAGAATCAGTAACTTCAGAAGATGGTTATACCTTCCTTGAGCTCTTGTTTACAGAGTCTAGACCATCTTCACCTGAATCTATAACATCGTTAAATGAGTACAGGTCTCTTTCTCCTGACTCTCCTATTGCTGATTTCAGATCACATTGTTGTGATTATTATTTGCTATTCACAGAAGATAGATCTTCGTCACCACAATCAGTCACCCCAGACGTTGAATTCTCTGGATTTAGCCTTGAGGAATTGATTGCTGAGGACAGAGCAGATTCTCCTGAATCAATATATTCAGACGGGGAATTTCTGGATCAATTGGAAGCAGAACTTGTTCAAGTTTTGCATGAATCAGCTTCTCCATTTTCTGATTCTCTCCCTCACTCTATTCAATCTGAAACATATATCAACAAATTCATCTCACCTGCCTTAGTCCAGTTTGAATCTGAGCACAGAGAAAGAAAAACAGACATATTGTCTACCACAACAATGGCAACACAAGACTCTGTTGAGGCTAAAACCGCGTTACCAGTTGCAGCTAAAACAGCATTCATACAGCTTGACTTAAGTGATGAGAAATGTTTGTCGTTGTTACCAGCTGCTGTAATGATGCCAGTTAAGCAGGAGCCAGGTAATTATCTTGATGAGGTAGATGAAGACAATTTGAAACACCAAGATAAATCTGAAGTCAAACCTTTATCTCCTGAGTCAGTCTTGTCAGAAAGTGGTTCACAATTCAGACCTGGACATTGTGATTATTATTTGTTGTACGATGGGAGTATTTCTCCGATACCTGAATCTGTAACAACATTTGAAGATCATACACCTCTTTCTCCTGACTCACCTAATACACAATTCAGACCTGGACATTGTGATTATTATTTGTTGTACGATGTGTGTAGGTCTACATCACCTTTGTCTGTAACTTCAGACCTTGAATATTGTGGTTTGCACAGACTAGATTTCCCTTCAGATAGTGAATTTACAGTGACAGATCAAAGTAGCCTATCTGAGTATAGACCACTCTCACCAGAATCAATAACTTCAGACGGGGACTTTAACTTACTTGAGCTCTTGTTTTCAGAGTCTAGATCATCCTCTGCACAGTCTGTTGCATCATTTGATGAGTACAGGCTCCTCTCTCCTGACTCTCCAGTTCCTCACTTCATGCCTCAATGTTGCGATTGTTATTTGTCTTTCACTGGAAGTAGATGTTCATCACCAGAATCAGTAGCTTCAAATATTGAATTCTCTGAGTTCTGTCTTGAGGAACTGTTTGCTGAAGACAGAGCAGATTCACCTGAATCATTTATATCAGAGAGTGAATTTGTTGAGTCAGTTGAAAGAGGTCTAATGAAACTCAGACCCTTGTCACCAGAATCAGTAACTTCAGAAGGTGATTATACCTCCGTTGAGTTCTTGGTTGATGAGTCTAGACCATCTTCACCTGAATCTATAACATCGTTAAATGAGTACAGGTCTCTTTCTCCTGACTCTCCTATTGCTGATTTCAGATCACATTGTTGTGATTATTATTTGCTATTCACAGAAGATAGATCTTCGTCACCACAATCAGTCACCTCAGACGTTGAATTCTCTGGATTTAGCCTTGAGGAATTGATTGCTGAGGACAGAGCAGATTCTCCTGAATCAATATATTCAGACGGGGAATTTCTGGATCAATTGGAAGCAGAACTTGTTCAAGTTTTGCATGAATCAGCTTCTCCATTTTCTGATTCTCTCCCTCACTCTATTCAATCTGAAACATATATCAACAAATTCATCTCACCTGCCTTAGTCCAGTTTGAATCTGAGCACAGAGAAAGAAAAACAGACATATTGTCTACCACAACAATGGCAACACAAGACTCTGTTGAGGCTAAAACCGCGTTACCAGTTGCAGCTAAAACAGCATTCATACAGCTTGACTTAAGTGATGAGAAATGTTTGTCGTTGTTACCAGCTGCTGTAATGATGCCAGTTAAGCAGGAGCCAGGTAATTATCTTGATGAGGTAGATGAAGACAATTTGAAACACCAAGATAAATCTGAAGTCAAACCTTTATCTCCTGAGTCAGTCTTGTCAGAAAGTGGTTCACAATTCAGACCTGGACATTGTGATTATTATTTGTTGTACGATGGGAGTATTTCTCCGATACCTGAATCTGTAACAACATTTGAAGATCATACACCTCTTTCTCCTGACTCACCTAATACACAATTCAGACCTGGACATTGTGATTATTATTTGTTGTACGATGTGTGTAGGTCTACATCACCTTTGTCTGTAACTTCAGACCTTGAATATTGTGGTTTGCACAGACTAGATTTCCCTTCAGATAGTGAATTTACAGTGACAGATCAAAGTAGCCTATCTGAGTATAGACCACTCTCACCAGAATCAATAACTTCAGACGGGGACTTTAACTTACTTGAGCTCTTGTTTTCAGAGTCTAGATCATCCTCTGCACAGTCTGTTGCATCATTTGATGAGTACAGGCTCCTCTCTCCTGACTCTCCAGTTCCTCACTTCATGCCTCAATGTTGCGATTGTTATTTGTCTTTCACTGGAAGTAGATGTTCATCACCAGAATCAGTAGCTTCAAATATTGAATTCTCTGAGTTCTGTCTTGAGGAACTGTTTGCTGAAGACAGAGCAGATTCACCTGAATCATTTATATCAGAGAGTGAATTTGTTGAGTCAGTTGAAAGAGGTCTAATGAAACTCAGACCCTTGTCACCAGAATCAGTAACTTCAGAAGGTGATTATACCTCCGTTGAGTTCTTGGTTGATGAGTCTAGACCATCTTCACCTGATTCTATCACTTCAAATGATGAATATCGAGCTCTATCTCCTGATTCCCCAATCCCACAATTTAGACCCACAGTAATTGAGTCGTCAGTGTCGTCATTCTTTAGCAGATCTTCGTCACCTATTTCAGTAACTTCAGACACTGAAGGATCTGGCTTCTATCTTGAGGATTTTGTCAATGAAGAGAGGCCATATTCTCCAGAATCTTTTGTGTCAGAGAGTGAATTCGTAGAAGCAGCTGAAGGAGGTTTGATAAAATTCAGACCCCTGTCACCAGAATCAGTAACTTCAGAAGATGGTTATACCTTCCTTGAGCTCTTGTTTGCAGAGTCTAGACCATCTTCACCTGAATCTATAACATCGTTAAATGAGTACAGGTCTCTTTCTCCTGACTCTCCTATTGCTGATTTCAGATCACATTGTTGTGATTATTATTTGCTATTCACAGAAGATAGATCTTCGTCACCACAATCAGTCACCTCAGACGTTGAATTCTCTGGATTTAGCCTTGAGGAATTGATTGCTGAGGACAGAGCAGATTCTCCTGAATCAATATATTCAGACGGGGAATTTCTGGATCAATTGGAAGCAGAACTTGTTCAAGTTTTGCATGAATCAGCATCTCCATTTTCTGATTCTCTCCCTCACTCTATTCAATCTGAAACATATATCAACAAATTCATCTCACCTGCCTTAGTCCAGTTTGAATCTGAGCACAGAGAAAGAAAAACAGACATATTGTCTACCACAACAATGGCAACACAAGACTCTGTTGAGGCTAAAACCGCATTACCAGTTGCAGCTAAAACAGCATTCATACAGCTTGACTTAAGTGATGAGAAATGTTTGTCGTTGTTACCAGCTGCTGTAATGATGCCAGTTAAGCAGGAGCCAGGTAATTATCTTGATGAGGTAGATGAAGACAATTTAAAACACCAAGATAAATCTGAAGTCAAACCTTTATCTCCTGAGTCAGTCTTGTCAGAAAGTGGTTCACAATTCAGACCTGGACATTGTGATTATTATTTGTTGTACGATGGGAGTATTTCTCCGATACCTGAATCTGTAACAACATTTGAAGATCATACACCTCTTTCTCCTGACTCACCTAATACACAATTCAGACCTGGACATTGTGATTATTATTTGTTGTACGATGTGTGTAGGTCTACATCACCTTTGTCTGTAACTTCAGACCTTGAATATTGTGGTTTGCACAGACTAGATTTCCCTTCAGATAGTGAATTTACAGTGACAGATCAAAGTAGCCTATCTGAGTATAGACCACTCTCACCAGAATCAATAACTTCAGACGGGGACTTTAACTTCCTTGAGCTCTTGTTTTCAGAGTTTAGATCATCCTCTGCACAGTCTGTTGCATCATTTGATGAGTACAGGCTCCTCTCTCCTGACTCTCCAGTTCCTCACTTCATGCCTCAATGTTGCGATTGTTATTTGTCTTTCACTGGAAGTAGATGTTCATCACCAGAATCAGTAGCTTCAAATATTGAATTCTCTGAGTTCTGTCTTGAGGAACTGTTTGCTGAAGACAGAGCAGATTCACCTGAATCATTTATATCAGAGAGTGAATTTGTTGAGTCAGTTGAAAGAGGTCTAATGAAACTCAGACCCTTGTCACCAGAATCAGTAACTTCAGAAGGTGATTATACCTCCGTTCAGTTCTTGGTTGATGAGTCTAGACCATCTTCACCTGATTCTGTCACTTCAAATTATGAATATCGAGCTCTATCTCCTGATTCCCCAATCCCACAATTTAGACCCACAGTAATTGAGTCGTCAGTGTCGTCATTCTTTAGCAGATCTTCGTCACCTATTTCAGTAACTTCAGACACTGAAGGATCTGGCTTCTATCTTGAGGAATTTTTCAATGAAGAGAGAACATATTCTCCAGAATCGTTTGTGTTAGAGGGTGAATTCCTAGAAGCAGCTGAAGGAGATTTGATCAAATTCAGACCCTTGTCACCAGAATCAGTAACTTCAGAAGATGGTTATACCTTCCTTGAGCTCTTGTTTACAGAGTCTAGACCATCTTCACCTGAATCTATAACATCGTTAAATGAGTACAGGTCTCTTTCCCCTGACTCTCCTATTGCTGATTTCAGATCACATTGTTGTGATTATTATTTGCTATTCACAGAAGATAGATCTTCGTCACCACAATCAGTCACCTCAGACGTTGAATTCTCTGGATTTAGCCTTGAGGAATTGATTGCTGAGGACAGAGCAGATTCTCCTGAATCAATATATTCAGAGGGGGAATTTCTGGATCAATTGGAAGCAGAACTTGTTCAAGTTTTGCATGAATCAGCTTCTCCATTTTCTGATTCTCTCCCTCACTCTATTCAATCTGAAACATATATCAACAAATTCATCTCACCTGCCTTAGTCCAGTTTGAATCTGAGCACAGAGAAAGAAAAACAGACATATTGTCTACCACAACAATGGCAACACAAGACTCTGTTGAGGCTAAAACCGCGTTACCAGTTGCAGCTAAAACAGCATTTATACAGCTTGACTTAAGTGATGAGAAATGTTTGTCGTTGTTACCAGCTGCTGTAATGATGCCAGTTAAGCAGGAGCCAGGTAATTATCTTGATGAGGTAGATGAAGACAATTTGAAACACCAAGATAAATCTGAAGTCAAACCTTTATCTCCTGAGTCAGTCTTGTCAGAAAGTGGTTCACAATTCAGACCTGGACATTGTGATTATTATTTGTTGTACGATGGGAGTATTTCTCCGATACCTGAATCTGTAACAACATTTGAAGATCATACACCTCTTTCTCCTGACTCACCTAATACACAATTCAGACCTGGACATTGTGATTATTATTTGTTGTACGATGTGTGTCGGTCTACATCACCTTTGTCTGTACCTTCATATCTTGAATATTGTGGTTTGCACAGACTAGATTTCCCTTCAGATAGTGAATTTACAGTGACAGATCAAAGTAGCCTATCTGAGTATAGACCACTCTCACCAGAATCAATAACTTCAGACGGGGACTTTAACTTCCTTGAGCTCTTGTTTTCAGAGTTTAGATCATCCTCTGCACAGTCTGTTGCATCATTTGATGAGTACAGGCTCCTCTCTCCTGACTCTCCAGTTCCTCACTTCATGCCTCAATGTTGCGATTGTTATTTGTCTTTCACTGGAAGTAGATGTTCATCACCAGAATCAGTAGCTTCAAATATTGAATTCTCTGAGTTCTGTCTTGAGGAACTGTTTGCTGAAGACAGAGCAGATTCACCTGAATCATTTATATCAGAGAGTGAATTTGTTGAGTCAGTTGAAAGAGGTCTAATGAAACTCAGACCCTTGTCACCAGAATCAGTAACTTCAGAAGGTGATTATACCTCCGTTGAGTTCTTGGTTGATGAGTCTAGACCATCTTCACCTGATTCTATCACTTCAAATGATGAATATCGAGCTCTATCTCCTGATTCCCCAATCCCACAATTTAGACCCACAGTAATTGAGTCGTCAGTGTCGTCATTCTTTAGCAGATCTTCGTCACCTATTTCAGTAACTTCAGACACTGAAGGATCTGGCTTCTATCTTGAGGAATTTTTCAATGAAGAGAGACCATATTCTCCAGAATCGTTTGTGTTAGAGGGTGAATTCCTAGAAGCAGCTGAAGGAGATTTGATCAAATTCAGACCCCTGTCACCAGAATCAATAACTTCAGGAGATGGTTATACCTTCCTTGAGTTCTTGTTTACAGAGTCTAGACCATCTCCACCTGAATCTATAACATCGTCAAATGAGTACAGGCCTCTCTCTCCAGACTCTCCTATTCCTGATTTCAGATCACATTGTTGTGATTGTTATTTGTCTTTCACTGGAAGTAGGTGTTCATCACCAGAATCAGTCACCTCAGACATTCAATTCTCAGGACTTTACCCTAAGGAATTATTTACTGAGGACAGACCAGATTCACCTATTTCCATCTGTTCAGGGGGCGGTGATGATGATGAGGATGATGTTAGTTTTCCTAAAACATCACAGTGGGATGATGATGCAGGTTCTTTAGAAAAGATCCCAACTGTCCATTGGGCCTTCATACCTCAGTTCATGGTTTCTAAAGCTGTACAAACAGGCTTATCACTAGACTCGGATGAATCTTCATCCCAACCAGTTCATGGACTCTCTAAGGTGCGGCCTTTGTCTCCAGAATATAGACTAGTTTACAGGGCAGTTCCCATCAAACTAATGTCCCATGCGTATGACCCAGCGAACGAAGGTGAAACCTACGATAGTAAGACTGGTGTTTTCGAACATTCGGGACAAAGATACAAGGTTATACAGGTTCTTGACTGTCAGAGGGAACATTGCGTGGATTTCGGGCCTGTTCCATTTCATGAATCCAACCTTGGCATGCCTCGTGTCTTTGAAACCACAGCAGTTGAGTTGACAAAACAAGATATCTCCTCACTACAACACTCTGACATCACTGACCAGACAGTCACAGATACTTTGCATAAACCTCATTTGCTAATATCCCAGCCAGTAGAGACAGAAATCATAACCCCTTCCCCCGTCTTAGCTGAATGGGAGTTCACCCAGTTGTCGTCCCTTCCTGAGTACAGACCTCTTTCTCCTGAGTCACTCGGTTTAGACATGGATGGAATCATTTTCTATCTTGACCACTTATTTACTGACATGAGGCCATCTTCACCTGAATCTGTTGCGTCAGTGAATGAATACAGGCCTCTCTCACCTGACTCTCCAGTTCCCCACTATGGATCTAGAATCCCAGATGTTTTCATGACTGCAGAGCGTAGATCTTCCCTCTGTTCTGTTACGTCAGCCATTGAATTGTTTGGATTTTGTCTTGAGGAATCGTTTGCTGAGGACAGAGCCGATTCACCTGAATCAGTAACATCAGATATTGAATTCTCTGTGTTCTGTCTTGAGGAATCATTTGCGGAGGACAGAGCAGATTCACCTGAATCAGTAACATCAGATATTGGATTCCCTGAGTTCTGTCTTGATGAATCGTTTGCTGAGGACAGAGCAGATTCACCTGAATCATTTATATCAGAAGGTGACTATGAACATGTAGACGAGACACTCACTAAATCCAGTCCTCTGCCACCTGAAGATGAGTACGCTCATTCTTTCGTTCAGTACTGGCTTTCAGAGTTACAGCCGTCCTCTGCAGAACCCATGACATCACTAGATGAGTTAGATGCTGCAGAAACAAGCACATTTACAGAAATGAAGGATTCTGAATCTCAGCCTGTTTATGAATTCTCTGAAGGAAATACATTGTCTCTAGAATATAGACTGGTTCATAAGGCAGTTCCCTCCACTCTAATGGCCCATACATTTGACCCGGCATACCAAGGTGAAACTTACTTGAACAAATCAGGTGTTTTTGAATATGCAAAAGACAGACAGGCTAGAGAGATAATGGAGCGTCTGCAGGACAAAGATACTGTCCTGGACAGGCCGGTCACACCAGAGTCAATTACATCAGAAGAGATTCAGTCTTTTTTGAATGATTGGTCTACTGAGTTAAGGCCAAACTCACCAGCCTCTGTTGCATCACTTGATGAGCATAGGCCTCTCTCTCCAGACTCTCCTATTCCCCAGTTCATACATCAATGTTGTGATAATTATGTGGAACTCCCTGGTGATAGGTCTTCGTCACCTCAGTCGGTAATGTCAGACGTTGAATACTGTGCTTTATTTCTCGGTGAACTGATTCCTGAACACAGACCGGATTCTCCTGATTCCTTTTTGGCTGATAGTGAATTCAGAGAGTCAATTGAACAGTTTTTTAGAATATTCAGAACCTTGACACCAGAATCAGTAACTTCAGAAGGTGGTTATACATTCCTTGAGCTCTTGTTTGTAGAGTCTAGACCATCTTCACCTGAATCTGTAACATCAGTTGATGAGTACAGGCCTCTCTCTCCTGACTCTCCAGTTCCCCAGTTCTTACATCAATATTGTGATTATTATGGGTTATTCCCTGCTGATAGGTCTTCATCACCTGAATCAGTAACATCAGAAATTGAATTCTCTGAGTTCTGTCTTGATGAATCGTTTGCTGAGGACAGAGCAGATTCACCTGAATCATTTATATCAGAAGGTGAATATGAACATGTAGACGAGACACTCACTAAATCCAGTCTTCTGCCACCTGAAGATGAGTACGCTCATTCTTTCGTTCAGTACTGGCTTTCAGAGTTACAGCTGTCCTCTGCAGATCCCATGATATCACTAGATGAGTTAGATGCTGCAGAAACAAGCCCATCTACAGAAATTGAGGATTCTGAATCCCACCCTATTTATGAATTCTCTGAAGGAAAAACATCAACTCCAGAATATAGACTAGTTTATAAGGCAGTTCCCTCCACGCTAATGGCCCATACATTTGACCCAGCGTACCAAGGTGACACTTATTTGAGTAAGACAGGTGTTTTTGAATATGCAGGAGACAGAAAGGTTAGAAAAGCCCTGGATCGACCGCATCGATCTGGTGAGGACTTGAGGCCAGTTAGTGTTGAAGAACCAGCCTCCCCTTGTCAATCTGCTACTCCAGCAGAGGAGGAGACGGTACAAGAGGGGTCCTTGCTAACAGTACCTCATGTCACTGACCAGACAGTCACAGAAACTTTGCACGAACCTCATTTGCCAATATCCCAGCCAGTAGAGACAGAAATCAGAACCTCTTCCCCCGTCCTAGCTGAACGGGAGTTCACCCAGTCATCGTCCCTTCCTGAGTACAAAACTCTTTCGGCTGAGTCACTCGGTTCAGACAGGGATGGAGTCCTTTTATATCTTAACCACTTCTTTACTGACATGAGGCCATCTTCACCGGAGTCTGTTGTGTCATTTGATGAGTACAGGCCCCTCTCTCCTGACTCTCCAGTTCCTCACTTCATGCCTCAATGTTGCCATTGTTATTTGGCTCCCACTGGTGATCGATCTTCGTCACCTCAATCAGAAACTTCAGATATTGAATTCTCTGAGGTATGTCTTGAGGAACTGTTTACTGAAGACAGAGCAGATTCACCTGAATCATATATATCGGAAGATGGAATGAGATTAGTAGATGAGTCAGACAAAGATATGAGCCAAGACAGACCAATGACACCAGATTCAACATCGGGAGAGAGCCTGTCATTTGTAGAAGACTGGTTTTCAGAGTTAGCTTTAAAACCGTCCTCCCCTGAATCCGTTTCATCACAAGAGGACCTCTCTCCTGACTCACCTGTCCTCCAATATGGACCTGGTCTGTCTGTTGTTGCCGTGTCAACAGGAGAGAAGTGTTGGACACCTGAATCTGTGATATCAGACTGGGATGAGTTTGGTCTGGAGGACTTGTTCTGTGCGACCAGAGCCTGTTCTCCTGACTCCATCTGTTCCAATACAGATACTGTTTTAACTCAGGGTGACGGTCAACGTTCTCCTCCAACAGACCAGGTTTCCACTGAACATGAACCTGAAATGAGAGTTGAAAGAGCACGCTTAAAACAACCCCCGGAATTAATAGATGCCCCTTTTAGTTTAGTTTTCCCAGTTGTTTGCCAAACCCACCGAGCAGTGGAAGCGTTTTTTTGTAGGGCCTCCTCCCCAGACAGCCACAGAGCACCCGTAGAGGATGTAGATTTAGATGATGTAGAGACTCACAGACCTCACCAAGCATCCTCTCAGTCGAGTCACGTGCCATCTGACGAACACAATCTGGGATCTCCTGTTGCTGCTGTCAGGGCGGAGGAGGCAGTTCACAACAGACCTCAAGCAAGTCGTAAGTCAATCCAAAGAAAAGAACACAGTAATGTCCCTACGTTGAAAGGAAGTGAAGCGCAAACCAAGATTGACGAGACAAGCAAGCACCTGAAAGCCGATGAGAAAAGCGGAAGACAGACGAGTTTCTGCGCCGTCGGTAAGACCACGCACGTTCTCCGTCAGCAGGGAATGCCGAGACGCTTTCTAAAAACAAATAAGGCTGGAAGTGTGTAGTGCGTAGTTCGCATGCGTCGTGTAGGACCCTTAGGCTCAAGCTTTCACTAATGGGTTTTGACGCATAGCTGTAGGAGCTTGACACTCCTGCTGAGGCATGTTTGCATCAGCAATGCAGGAAGTGTCTCAGAAAGGCAACTAATGAACAGTAGTGAGACACGTTTAGTCTCAACACCATGGACTTCCTTCCTGTCACATGGTGTGTCCTCAAGCTAAAAATGGCTGACTAAATGTGACTTTATTCCCTTCTGTAGTGACCTACTTTTGACCAGAGATGTGCAGGCTAAAAGGTTCAAAGTAGTGCACTATGAAGGGAATAGAGTGCCATAGGGCCCTGGTTAAAAGTAGTGCACTACGAAGGGAATAGGGTGCCATAGGGCCCTGGTTAAAAGTAGTGCACTACGAAGGGAATAGGGTGCCATAGGGCCCTGGTTAAAAGTAGTGCACTACGAAGGGAATAGGGTGCCATAGGGCCCTGGTTAAAAGTAGTGCACTACGAAGGGAATAGGGTGCCATAGGGCCCTGGTTAAAAGTAGTGCACTACGAAGGGAATAGGGTATCATTTGGGACATATCCTCAGAGATGGGCTCGGATACTGCATGATGGTGCATTTATTCACACAGAAAAAACAACAGCAGTCATGTCTTACATTGAAAGATTTCCTTGGAGTTTAGTAGGGTTGACAGTTCATTGCTTTGGAGTTTAGTAGGGTTGACAGTTGATTGCCTTGGAGCTTAATCGGGTTAACAGTTGATTGCCTTGGAGCTTAGTAGGGCTGGCAGTTGATTGGCTTGACTGTGTCTTTCCTACTGTGGTATTCCTGCATTTCAGAGAATGTTGTCCTGGAGAGAAGGCTTTCGGAGAATTTATATAAGAAATGTACCCATCGCATTTCGATATAAGGAGTTGTATGTGTCAACAAGGTCGTGTCCTAATCAAATGAGTACTGCTGAACTGCTTCTATGTGTTTTACTGCTACTAGAAGTACAGTACTTCTGAGTACATGCAGGTACTGCATGTACAGTGTGACAATACTATAGGTCTATTGGTTTGACTCATCATTTTTGGTAATTTCATTAAGTCGTTGGAATGTTCATTTGAAATACATGATGTCATGATGGAACCTTGTTGCTGCATGTACATGTATTGTACCTTTTTTCATACTATAATTTCCTCAACAACATTAACCATTCATCATTGAGGTTGATCAATTCCAGTAACTTTACCAAAATGACCTAATCGTGGTTGGAGGATTCTTGGATGATTCTTAGAATTCTTCCAACCCGGGGGTTCTGGAACACCTGGGAATTTTTAAGGGGAAAGTTACCGGAATTTTGAAACCCTACCTCCATCACAAACTCGTTTATAATTTTTTTTCCCCTCCATTCCATCATTCTCATCCAGGTTTCAGCAGGATCCTCCATGGAGAATCTATCAGAACCCAAACACGTATTAGCTTTGGACCAGCCATCTACTAATAGACCTATCTCAAACAAAACACTCATGTCTGAAACCCAATCTGTAACTCCAGATCTCCAGATTCCAAATGCCTTTGTTTTCAGTCCATTATCCCCTGAAATGACAATGCCCACTGAGAAGATGAGGGTATCGCCAGAAAGTCCAGAAAAAACATTGAATCTGAACAAGGAGTCCTCTTCTTCTGAAACCAGTCCAGTGTTACCAGACCTTTTCAGCCACAACGCCAAAGACAGCCAAGGTGATGAAGCACAATCGTCAGCGAGCAATCTAGAAGCACCCCCGGAGTCAGGGGCACCCACCCAGCTTGATCAGCTGCTGTCGGAATTTGAAGAAATCAAACGGGCATTCCGACCAGAAACTCTAGAACCACTGGACTCACCTCTTTCGGAAACCAGCGAAGGGGGTCTTGAAGATCTACAACCTTATGTTGAGTTAGAGGAACTCTTGCCAGAATCCGACGCATATCCCACTGAGGGTGAGGAAGAGCTCTCTAGTCCAAGTCCCTCATCCCCTATTCAGATCACAAGGGAGCCGGCTGAAATAAGCGTAGTGGCCTCAGTGCCGACCGATCTCTCCTTGTCCAATGAAACCGACCCAGAGGTATTTGGGGTGACCACAGATCTAATCGAGACCTTCCCAGAGCCTAGCCAAGTTACAGCTGATCCGGTTCAGTTGAGCCACTTGGAGTACGTGCAAACACACAGAGCAGAAAAATCAGATCTCACCGGTTCCATACCATTGGATAGCCCCACAGCTGCAACCAAATCCGCCGGAACACCGGAATCTCCAGAACCATGCCATAAAGTTCTAGAAAGGTCATCGGAATCAATTGTTCCGTCTCAAAAGTTCCAGCCACTCGAACATGAGGATGCTGCTGTATTTACCGAACCTTCAACTGTAGAAGAACATCGAATTAGTCTCCCACAGCAGGACCAGGCGACAGTCGGTGAAGAATATGACAACTCCAAAGACACATCAAGCATTCAAGCTGCAGTCAAAAAGGCATATATTGAACAAAGCAAAGTATTGTGCGAATCTGGGGTATTAATCACTGAGCCCAGCCAATTGGTAGATGAAACATGCATGAGCACTACCCCAGAAGTTGTGTCACATTTAAGGGATAGCACTCCCCCTGAAACCCTTGAATACGATGAGCAGTCGCACCACTCGCTCTCTGACGTGACTCCACAGACTCCAGAGACCGTCACCGTCTCCAGGCACTTCAGCTTCGAGGAGTTGATCCCTTACCAGAGTCCTAGGTACCTCAACATGCTGTCTGAAGCGCTCAAGCCAAATACAAGTGAGCAACCATCAGAGAATCGAGTCACCCCCGTAGAGGAAGAGTTCAGTCCTCCAGTCACCCCTGTTGAGGTAAAGTCCCATGTCTCCCAGCCCGGTCCAGTAGATCCCATGGCAGAGATGGTGTCAGCCCAGCCTGATCCAGTAGAACACAGGGCAGAGATGGTGTCAGCCCAGCCTGGTCCAGTAGAACACAGGGCAGAGATGGTATCAGCCCAACATGTTCCAGAGGTTACAGCATCAGCCCATGATGAAGAGTTCTCCATGGAGTTCAGCCTCCCTCCTGAGTATGCTGAGGCATCATCCTCTATCCACAAACCCAATCCTCCGGCCTACGCAGAAGTCATACGAGGCAGCACCACAATGTACTTATACGAAGACTCTGACCCGGAGACTTACTTTGACTGCAAACAGGGAGTCTCAGACTTCTCCGAGATGGAACCTGACGAACTGAAGAAGAGGGAAAGTTCAGGGGTTGGCCAAACCCAAGGACAAGCGTCCCATTCAGGAGCCCTGGGGAGAAAGTACCAGAAGCCGACGGCAATTCCGGTTTGCTCCGCAGTGCGCAAACACGAGCGTGGAGTCCTGCTGTCCTCAGGGAGTGAGGATTATGACGACGCACCTTATGATGACATCAAGGAAGAGAGCGAAGAGCTGGCCCAATCTCCCGGCACACACACAGACGACTGGGCCTTTTACCAGGCTCCTCAGGAGCTTCCTCCTCTCAGATCAGCAGATGATGATGACTCCCTGGACAGGGTGAGATGACTGTTGAAAAAATCATCCCGCCATTCTTACCCATCTCCTGCTCTGACCACCTAGCTCCTGCTCTAACCCCTTATCTCCTGCTCTAACCCCTTATCTCCTGCTCTAATCCCCTATCTCCTCCTCTAACCCCCTATCTCCTGCTCTAACCCCTTATCTCCTGCTCTAACCCCTTATCTCCTGCTCTAACCCCTTATCTCCTGCTCTAACCCCTTATCTCCTGCTCTAACCCCTTATCTCTTGCTCTAACCCTTATCTCCTGCTCTAACCCCTTGTCTCCTGCTCTAACCCCTTATCTCCTGCTCTAACCCCTTATCTCCTGCTATAACCCCTTATCTCCTGCTCTAACCCCCTATATCCTGCTCTAACCCCTTGTCTCCTGCTCTAATCCCCTATCTCCTGCTCTGACCCCCTATCTCCTGCTCTAACCCCTTATATCCTGCTCTAACCCCTTATCTCCTGCTGTAACCCCTTATATCCTGCTCTAACCCCCTATCTCCTGCTCTAACTCCCTTATCTCCTGCTTCAGAAGGAATGAATGCTTTAACTCCGGGGATGGGATTTGAAACGCCTTTAATTCATATTTTAAACAGAATTCCTCTCGCGTGATGTCATCATAGGAAAGAACAGTGCCACTGACCCGTGATGATGTCTGCTGGGTAGCTGGTTTGACATCACGTTACTGTAACGTCAACACAGGGATTCAGAAAGCAGGTGCCGTTAGTGAGTTTAAGAGTAATGCAGAACGATACAAAAAAAAACAAGAGAAACATCTGACAAGGAAACAGAACCAATACTGCCTGAAGAGTGATGCTAGGGAGTGCTGGATAAAGGGGGGAGTAATCAGGGTAGCGATGGAGTCCAGGTTTTCCTCATGATGGAGTGCAGGTGTACGTAATGAGGGTTGCCAGGTGTGCGTAATGAGGGTTGCCAGGTGTGCGTAATGAGGGTTGCCAGGTGTGCATAATGAGGGTTTCCAAATGTGAATTCTTATATCTGACCCAGTGATGTGTGTATTTCGTGTATATTTAACTTTTTCACACTGGAGTCTTACTTGTGTTGTAACAATCTCTTTGTTTAATTTTTGCTGTATAAAGATGCTATGTAAGGATGCTGTGTGGATATGCTGTGTTGGGATGCTGTGTTGGGTTGCTGTGTTGGGTTGCTGTGTTGGGTTGTTGTGTTGAGATGCTGTGTGGATATGCTGTGTTGGGTTGCTGTGTTAGGATGCTGTGTTGATATGCTGTGTTGGGTTGCTGTGTTGAGATGCTGTGTGGATATGCTGTGTTGGGTTGCTGTGTTAGGATGCTGTGTGGATATGCTGTGTTGGGTTGCTGTGTTAGGATGCTGTGTGGATATGCTGTGTTGGGTTGCTGTGTTAGGATGCTGTGTTGAGATGCTGTTGGGTTGCTGTGTTGAAATTGAAAAAACCCCGCTAATTGTCATTTTTCGTTGCAAAACGTTTTAAAACGCTTTCCTGTTGTGTTTCCTCATGAATGCGACCCGTGCAGTCTCCTGTGGGTCCCAAATGGAACCCTATGCCCTATATAGTGTACTACTTTAGACTAGGGCCTATAGGGGACATCTATTGGTGTCATATACACTATATATGGAACGGCGCCCCCTGTGGTGAATCAGTGTAATAACAGGCCTCAGTGCCCCATGTTGTGAATCAGTGTAATAACAGGCCTCAGCGCCCCCTGTGGTGAATCAGTGTATTAACAGGCCTCAGTGCCCCCTGTGATGAATCAAAGTAATAACAGGTCTCAGTGCCCCCTGTGGTGAATCATTGTAATAACAGGCCTCAGTGCCCCCTGTTGTGAATCAGTGTAATAACAGGCCTCAGTGCCCCCTGTGGTGAATCAGTGTAATAACAGGCCTCAGCGCCCCCTGTGGTGAATCGGTGTAACAACAGGCCTCAGCGCCCCCTGTGGTGAATCAGTGTAATAACAGGCCTCAGTGCTGACTGTGTGTCTGCCTCCCTCTACAGCAGGGTGAGATGACAGACATCCCTCCCCAGACTGTGACAGAGGAGCAGTACACAGATCAACATGGACACGCGGTGGTCAGAAAGGTAAGCATACGTGGAAATGAAGACCATGTTTGGTTCCTGTCATTCATTCATTACATCAGTGTTTCCCAATCCTGGTCCTGGGCAGTGGTGTGAAGAACTGAAGTAAACAATGTTTTAAAGTACTACTTAAGTCTTTTTTTTTTTTTGGTGTATCTTTACTTTACTATTTATATTTTTGACTACTTTTACTTCACTACATTCCTAAAGAAAATAATGTACTTTTTTACTCCCATCCATTTTCCCTGACACCCAAAAGTATTCGTTACATTTTGAATGCTTAGTAGGACAGAACAATGGTCCAATTCACGCTCTTATCAAGTGAACATCCCTGGTCGTCCCTACTGCCTCTGATCTGATGGACTCTCTAAACAGAGAACATCCCTGGTCGTCCCTACTGCCTCTGATCTGATGGACTCTCTAAACAGAGAACATCCCTGGTCGTCCCTACTGCCTCTGATCTGATGGACTCTCTAAACAGAGAACATCCCTGGTCATCCCTACTGCCTCTGATCGGATGGACTCTCTAAACAGAGAACATCCCTGGTCGTCCCTACTGCCTCTGATCTGATGGACTCTCTAAACAGAGAACATCCCTGGTCGTCCCTACTGCCTCTGATCTGATGGACTCACTAAACAGAGAACATCCCTGGTTATCCCTACTGCCTCTGATCTGATGGACTCTCTAAACAGAGAACATCCCTGGTCAACCCTACTGCCTCTGATCTGGAGGACTCACTAAACAGAGAACATCCCTGGTCGTCCCTACTGCCTCTGATCTGATGGACTCTCTAAACAAACATGCTTAGTTTGAAAATTACGTTTTGGAGTGCGCCCCTGGCTATCCGTAAATTAAACAAAAACAAGATTATTATAGTTTGCTTAATATAATGAATTTGAAATTACTTTTGATACCTAAGTATTATTTAAAGCCAAACAACTTTTAGACTTTTACTCAAGTAGTATTTTACTGGGTGACTGGGTCACTTTACTGGGTCACTTTTACTTGAGTCATTTTCTATTAAGGTATCTTTACTTTTACTCAAGTTTGACAATTGGGTACTTTTTCTACCACTGGTCCTGGGGACCCAAAGTGGTGCACATGTAGTTTTTTTGCCCCACACCTGATCACACACCTGATCACACACCTGATCCCACACCTGATCCCACACCTGATCCCACACCTGATCACACACCTGATCCCACACCTGATCACACACCTGATCCCACACCTGATCACACACCTGATCACACACCTGATCCCACACCTGATCCCACACCTGATCCCACACCTGATCACACACCTGATCCCACACCTGATCACACACCTGATCACACACCTGATCACACACCTGATGTTACTCATCAACTCATCAAGCCTTTGGTTCGTAGAACCTGGTGTGTTAATTCACTGGGTCCCCAGTATAGTGTGTGTGTGTGTGTGTTTTTATGTGTGTGTGTGTGTGTGTGTGTGTGTGCGTGTGTGTGTGTGTGTTTTTGTGTGCGTGCGCGTGTGTGTGTGTGTGTGCGTGCGTGTGTGTGTGTGACTTACCCTAACCTGTTCTGTGGCCTTTGCCCTCTGCCCTCTCCATCCAGGTTACTCGTGAGGTGAACCGCCAGGCGATGTCGAGTGAGGGGTCGCAGAGGGAGGAGGGGGGTGCCCCCCCGGGGGAGGCGGGAGACAGATACTCCAGGGTGGTCGAGAGGACCGTGCTGAGGAGCCACAGAGATCTCTCAGAGGTGAGGGTGTGTATATGTGTTTGTCAGGGTTGGGGTCAATAGCAGATCAATAGCGGAGGTGGATAAAGATGACAGCCCCCATTTATGACAGCTACAGTTATCTGTGTTTGGTTCTCTTCTCCTGTATAAACAGCTACAGTTCTCTGTATTGGTTCTATTTCCCTGTATAAACAGCTACAGTTCTCTGTGTTGGTTATATTTCCCTGTATAAACAGCTACAGTTCTCTGTGTTGGTTATATTTCCCTGTATAAACAGCTACAGTTCTATGTGTTGGTTATATTTCCCTGTATAAACAGCTACAGTTCTCTGTGTTGGTTATATTTCCCTGTATAAACAGCTACAGTTCTCTGTGTTGGTTATATTTCCCTGTATAAACAGCTACAGTTCTCTGTGTTGGTTATATTTCCCTGTATAAACAGCTACAGTTCTCTGTGTTGGTTATATTTCCCTGTATAAACAGCTACAGTTCTCTGTGTTGGTTATATTCTCCTGTATAAACAGCTACAGTTGTCTGTGTTGGTTATATTTCCCTGTATAAACAGCTACAGTTCTATGTGTTGGTTATATTTCCCTGTATAAACAGCTACAGTTCTCTGTGTTGGTTATATTTCCCTGTATAAACAGCTACAGTTCTCTGTGTTGGTTCTCTTCTCCCGTATAAACAGCTACAGTTCTCTGTGTTGGTTCTCTTCTCCTGTATAAACAGCTACAGTTCTATGTGTTGGTTATATTTCCCTGTATAAACAGCTACAGTTCTCTGTGTTGGTTCTCTTCTCCTGTATAAACAGCTACAGTTCTCTGTGTTGGTTCTCTTCTCCTGTATAAACAGCTACAGTTCTCTGTGTTGGTTCTCTTCTCCTGTATAAACAGCTACAGTTCTCTGTGTTGGTTCTCTTCTCCTGTATAAACAGCTACAGTTCTCTGTGTTGGTTCTCTTCTCCTGTATAAACAGCTACAGTTCTCTGTGTTGGTTCTCTTCTCCTGTATAAATAGCTACAGTTCTCTGTGTTTGGTTCTCTTCTCCTGTATAAACAGCTACAGTTCTCTGTGTTTGGTTCTCTTCTCCTGTATAAACAGCTACAGTTGTCTGTGTTGGTTCTCTTCTCCTGTATAAAGAGCTACAGTTCTCTGTGTTGGTTTTATTTCCCTGTATAAGCAGCTACAGTTCTCTGTGTTGGTTCTATTTCCCTGTATAAACAGCTACAGTTCTCTGTGTTGGTTATATTTCCCTGTATAAACAGCTACAGTTCTGTGTTGGTTCTATTTCCCTGTATAAACAGCTACAGTTCTCTGTGTTGGTTATATTTCCCTGTGTTGGTTCTCTTCTCCTGTATAAACAGCTACAGTTCTCTGTGTTGGTTCTCTTCTCCTGTATAAACAGTTAAAGTTCTCTGTGTTTGGTTCTCTTCTCCTGTATAAACAGCTACAGTTCTCTGTGTTGGTTCTCTTCTCCTGTATAAACAGCTACAGTTCTCTGTGTTGGTTCTCTTCTCCTGTATAAACAGCTACAGTTCTCTGTGTTGGTTCTCTTCTCCTGTATAAGCAACTATGTTTAGTTTCCACATGCTGGAAATGTGAAGGAAAAAAAACCTGATTGTACTGCTTTGAACCATATCGCGCTCCGTAGTTTCAAAAGGAATTGGACAGAACTAAAACAATGACGTCATATCTGAACTCTACCGATCTTTACCTTTATGGGTGTTTACCATTCCACGCAATTCAGGAAGTACACTGTAATTCCAATTCTGTTTCCTGTTCTCTCTCTTTTTAATGCTTTTCAATGAGGACTATGTGGAATTGGAATTAGTTTTCCGTTCTGAACAGACTGGAATTGAAATAGAATTGTGCCCAAATCAAATCAAAGTTTATTTGTCACGTGCGCCGAATACAACAGGTGTAGTAGACCTTACAGTGAAATGCTGAATACAACAGGTGTAGTAGACCTTACAGTGAAATGCTGAATACAACAGGTGTAGTAGACCTCACAGTGAAATGCTGAATACAACAGGTGTAGTAGACCTTACAGTGAAATGCTGAATACAACAGGTGTAGTAGACCTCACAGTGAAATGCTGAATACAACAGGTGTAGTAGACCTCACAGTGAAATGCTGAATACAACAGGTGTAGTAGACCTCACAGTGAAATGCTGAATACAACAGGTGTAGTAGACCTCACAGTGAAATGCTGAATACAACAGGTGTAGTAGACCTTACAGTGAAATGCTGAATACAACAGGTGTAGTAGACCTTACAGTGAAATGCTGAATACAACAGGTGTAGTAGACCTTACAGTGAAATGCCGAATACAACAGGTGTAGTAGACCTCACAGTGAAATGCTGAATACAACAGGTGTAGTAGACCTGACAGTGAAATGCTGAATACAACAGGTGTAGTAGACCTTACAGTGAAATGCTGAATACAACAGGTGTAGTAGACCTCACAGTGAAATGCTGAATACAACAGGTGTAGTAGACCTCACAGTGAAATGCTGAATACAACAGGTGTAGTAGACCTTACAGTGAAATGCTGAATACAACAGGTGTAGTAGACCTGACAGTGTAATGCTGAATACAACAGGTGTAGTAGACCTTACAGTGAAATGCTGAATACAACAGGTGTAGTAGACCTCACAGTGAAATGCCGAATACAACAGGTGTAGTAGACCTCACAGTGAAATGCTGAATACAACAGGTGTAGTAGACCTTACAGTGAAATGCTGAATACAACAGGTGTAGTAGACCTTACAGTGAAATGCTGAATACAACAGGTGTAGTAGACCTTACAGTGAAATGCTGAATACAACAGGTGTAGTAGACCTTACAGTGAAATGCTGAATACAACAGGTGTAGTAGACCTCACAGTGAAATGCCGAATACAACAGGTGTAGTAGACCTCACAGTGAAATGCTGAATACAACAGGTGTAGTAGACCTCACAGTGAAATGCTGAATACAACAGGTGTAGTAGACCTTACAGTGAAATGCTGAATACAACAGGTGTAGTAGACCTTACAGTGAAATGCTGAATACAACAGGTGTAGGTAGACCTTACAGTGAAATGCTGAATACAACAGGTGTAGTAGACCTCACAGTGAAATGCTGAATACAACAGGTGTAGTAGACCTTACAGTGAAATGCTGAATACAACAGGTGTAGTAGACCTTACAGTGAAATGCTGAATACAACAGGTGTAGTAGACCTCACAGTGAAATGCTGAATACAACAGGTGTAGTAGACCTTACAGTGAAATGCTGAATACAACAGGTGTAGTAGACCTTACAGTGACATGCCGAATACAACAGGTGTAGTAGACCTCACAGTGAAATGCTGAATACAACAGGTGTAGTAGACCTCACAGTGAAATGCTGAATACAACAGGTGTAGTAGACCTTACAGTGAAATGCTGAATACAACAGGTGTAGTAGACCTCACAGTGAAATGCTGAATACAACAGGTGTAGTAGACCTTACAGTGAAATGCTGAATACAACAGGTGTAGTAGACCTCACAGTGAAATGCTGAATACAACAGGTGTAGTAGACCTCACAGTGAAATGCTGAATACAACAGGTGTAGTAGACCTTACAGTGAAATGCTGAATACAACAGGTGTAGTAGACCTTACAGTGAAATGCTGAATACAACAGGTGTAGTAGACCTTACAGTGAAATGCTGAATACAACAGGTGTAGTAGACCTTACAGTGAAATGCTGAATACAACAGGTGTAGTAGACCTCACAGTGAAATGCTGAATACAACAGGTGTAGTAGACCTTACAGTGAAATGCTGAATACAACAGGTGTAGTAGACCTTACAGTGAAATGCTGAATACAACAGGTGTAGTAGACCTCACAGTGAAATGCTGAATACAACAGGTGTAGTAGACCTTACAGTGAAATGCTGAATACAACAGGTGTAGTAGACCTTACAGTGAAATGCCGAATACAACAGGTGTAGTAGACCTCACAGTGAAATGCTGAATACAGCAGGTGTAGTAGACCTTATAGTGAAATGCTGAATACAACAGGTGTAGTAGACCTGACAGTGAAATGCTGAATACAACAGGTGTAGTAGACCTTACAGTGAAATGCTGAATACAACAGGTGTAGTAGACCTTACAGTGAAATGCTGAATACAACAGGTGTAGTAGACCTTACAGTGAAATGCTGAATACAACAGATGTAGTAGACCTCACAGTGAAATGCTGAATACAACAGGTGTAGTAGACCTTACAGTGAAATGCTGAATACAACAGGTGTAGTAGACCTCACAGTGAAATGCTGAATACAACAGGTGTAGTAGACCTCACAGTGAAATGCTGAATACAACAGGTGTAGTAGACCTTACAGTGAAATGCTGAATACAACAGGTGTAGTAGACCTCACAGTGAAATGATGAATACAACAGGTGTAGTAGACCTCACAGTGAAATGCTGAATACAACAGGTGTAGTAGACCTCACAGTGAAATGCTGAATACAACAGGTGTAGTAGACCTCACAGTGAAATGCTGAATACAACAGGTGTAGTAGACCTCACAGTGAAATGCTGAATACAACAGGTGTAGTAGACCTTACAGTGAAATGCTGAATACAACAGGTGTAGTAGACCTCACAGTGAAATGCTGAATACAACAGGTGTAGTAGACCTTACAGTGAAATGCTGAATACAACAGGTGTAGTAGACCTTACAGTGAAATGCTGAATACAACAGGTGTAGTAGACCTTACAGTGAAATGCTGAATACAACAGGTGTAGTAGACCTCACAGTGAAATGCTGAATACAACAGGTGTAGTAGACCTTACAGTGAAATGCTGAATACAACAGGTGTAGTAGACCTTACAGTGAAATGCTGAATACAACAGGTGTAGTAGACCTTATAGTGAAATGCTGAATACAACAGGTGTAGTAGACCTCACAGTGAAATGCTGAATACAACAGGTGTAGTAGACCTTACAGTGAAATGCTGAATACAACAGGTGTAGTAGACCTCACAGTGAAATGCTGAATACAACAGGTGTAGTAGACCTTACAGTGAAATGCTGAATACAACAGGTGTAGTAGACCTTACAGTGAAATGCTGAATACAACAGGTGTAGTAGACCTTACAGTGAAATGCTGAATACAACAGGTGTAGTAGACCTTACAGTGAAATGCTGAATACAACAGGTGTAGTAGACCTTACAGTGAAATGCTGAATACAACAGGTGTAGTAGACCTCACAGTGAAATGCTGAATACAACAGGTGTAGTAGACCTTACAGTGAAATGCTGAATACAACAGGTGTAGTAGACCTCACAGTGAAATGCTGAATACAACAGGTGTAGTAGACCTCACAGTGAAATGCTGAATACAACAGGTGTAGTAGACCTTACAGTGAAATGCTGAATACAACAGGTGTAGTAGACCTCACAGTGAAATGCTGAATACAACAGGTGTAGTAGACCTTACAGTGAAATGCTGAATACAACAGGTGTAGTAGACCTCACAGTGAAATGCTGAATACAACAGGTGTAGTAGACCTTACAGTGAAATGCTGAATACAACAGGTGTAGTAGACCTCACAGTGAAATGCTGAATACAACAGGTGTAGTAGACCTGACAGTGAAATGTGTAGTACACCTCACAGTGACATTTTGAGTGAAATTTTCATAACAGATTATAAATTGATGTATATTTTCAAAGTAATAATAATAATCCCGTTTAACTGACGTTTTGATCCTAAACATCTTAATTAATTAATTAAGCTTTTAAAAGTTTTTATTTCTTTATTTAATTCATTAATTAAGCCTCTTAATGTGTTCATACATTTTAATTATGGGCGGTATCCCCAGTGGGATTTAACCGCACAACAACAATTACATAATGTATTTTTTTATTGTTGCAATCTTTCCTTCCTTTTTCCTTCCAGGTGACGTTTTCTGAGCGTGACACTGACTCAGCGTGGGGTGAGGAGGAATCAGCTGAAGGTCACGAGGTCAGCCGTGTGGAGCGGAACGCAGTGGTGGTGGTGGTGGAGGGGGATTGGACCGAGACGCAGCACGGTGACCCCACCCTGACCTCTGACCTCCCAACGTCCCGGGACGACTTCACACAGGTCAGCCTCCAACCAGCCAATCAGAATAGCTTTCTCTCCCTCCATCTCTCCCTCAATCACTCCCTTCATCTCTCCCTCCATCTCTCCCTCCATCTCTCCCTCCATCTCTCCCCTCCATCGCTCCCTTCATCTCTCCCTCCATCTCTCCCCTCCATCGCTCCCTCGATCTCTTCCTCCATCTCTCCCCTCCATCTCCTCCATCTCTCCATCTCTCTCTCCCCTCCATCTCTCCCCCATCTCTCCATCCATCTCACCCCTCCATCTCTCCCCTCCATCCCTATCTCCATCTCTACCTCCATTTCTCCCCTCTATCTCTCCCTCCATCTCTCCCCTCCATCTCTCTCTCCATCTCTCCCTCCATCTCTCTCATCCATCTCTCTCTCCATCTCTCCCTCCATCCCTTGCTCTATCTCTCCCTCCATCTTTCCCCTCCATCTCTCCCCTCCATCTCTCCCTCCATCTCTTCCATCCATCTCTTTCTCCATCTCTCCCCTCCATCTCTCCCTCCATCTCTCCCCTCCATCTCTCCCCTCCATCTCTCCCCTCCATCTCTCCATCCATCTCTCTCATCCATATCTTTCTCCATCTCTCCCCCATCTCTCCCTCTATCTCTCCCCTCCATATCTCCCTCCATCTCTCCCATCCATCTCTCCCCTCCATCTCTCCCTCCATCTCTCCCCTCCATATCTTTCTCCATCTCTCCCCTCCATCTCTCCCCTCTATCTCTCCCTCCATCTCTCCCTCCATCTCTCCCCTCCATCTCTCCCCTCCATCTCTCCCTCCATCTCTCCCATCCATCTCTTTCTCCATCTCTCCCTCCATCTCTCCCCTCCATCTCTCCCATCCATCTCTTTCTCCATCTCTCCCCTCCATCTCTCCCCTCCATCTCTCCCCTCCATCTCTCCCTACATCTCTCCCCTCCATCTCTCCCCTCCATCTCTCCCCTCTATCTCTCCCCTCTATCTCTCCCCTCTATCTCTCCCCTCCATCTCTCCCCTCCATCTCTCCCTCCATCTCTCCCCTCCATCTCTCCCCTCCATCTCTCCCCTCCATCTCTCCCCTCCATCTCTCCCCTCCATCTCTCCCCTCCATCTCTCCCTCCATCTCTCCCTCCATCTCTCCCCTCCATATCTTTCTCCAACTGCTTTTAGTTTGATTATTAGAGGTACTAATCACCCTCTCTCTCCTTTCACTCTGTCTCTCCTCTCTCTCTCTCTCCTCTCTCTCTGTCTCTCCTCTCTCTCTGTCTCTCCTCTCTATCTCTATCCTCTCTCTCCCTGTCTCTCCTCTCTCTCTCTCTCTCTCTCTCTCTGTCTCTCCTCTCTCTCTGTCTCTCCTCTCTCTCTGTCTCTCTCTGTCTCTCCTCTCTCTCTGTCTCTCCTCTCTCTCTCTCTCACTGTCTCTCCTCTCTCTCTCTCCTCTCTCTCTCTGTCTCTCCTCTCTCTCTCTGTCTCTCTGTCTCTCATCTCACTCTGCCCTCCTTTTTCTCTCCAACTTTCTCTCTCTTTACTCTCTTCTCCTCCCCCCCAGGGCCAAGATGTGTAAGGGACGTACCCAGAGACGGACAGTAGTGAGAGGGGAGGAGCCTGTGGTAACAGGAAACAGGTTCTCCTGGAGCACCTTCATCACCTCATCCATCTCTACTGTTAGAAGGTGGAGGAAGAGGAGGAGGAGGGGGGATGAGGAGGAAGAGGGGAGGAAAAAGGAATAACAGGCCTCCTTTATCGCCTCGCTAGTTTCCTGTTTGGCCTCTGACCCCGCCCCTTTCCCTGAAGATCCACCAATCCTATGCATCAGGCACATGCAATCCCAAAGTGCACCTCAGTCCTACCACCGTCTTCCTGTTTCAACAATCTGTTTGGTCTTAACTGATTCACTTATTTTCTTTCTTTCTGTTTTGTTTTCTTCTTTGTGTGTTTTTTTCCGTTTTCATTATTTTTTTTGTGACCAAAGAGTTGATGTTTGTTTTCTGTATGTATTGGATCTTGATGCTGACAGACATTAGTCATATATGTGTTGTACTGCTAGAGTAGGTGGTTGGACTAACATACGCTACGATGTACACCTCACAGCACTACCTGTCTCTACTACTACAGTTCTTAGTTATTCTTTACTACGACGTGAAAACTACAGCACTTCCTCTTCCTCATATTGACCTTTCTTTAAAAAAGGTCAGATATCACGATGTCACCTGTAGCAACCCTTAACCGTAGTCCTCGCTTCCTGCTTCCTGCTTCCTGTTGCTGGAGTGTTTAGTGTTCTTGTTCTACCTGTCTTCAGAAAGTAGCTATATCTAAATATGTGGTTTAAAAAAAAAAAATTGTCATCTGTAACCTAGGCAACCTCATTAGTCCCCTCCATTACCAGGTAGAGTAGGCATGATTGGTCGGTTAGCTGGTGACGATCATAGCTGAGATATGGTTAATTATATATATAGCCTTGATCCTTTTCTCTCTCCCTCTCTCTCTCTCTCTCCCTCTCTCTCTCTCTCTCTCTCTCTCGCTCTCTCTTTCTCTCTCTCTCTCTCTCTCTCTCTCTCTCTGTCTTTCTCTCTATCTCTCTCTCTGTCTCTGTCTCTATCTCTCTCTCTGTCTCTCTCTTTCTGTCACTCTCTCTCTGTCACTCTCTCTCTGTCTCTGTCACTCTCTGTCACTCTCTCTCTGTCTCTGTCTCTCTCTCTGTCTCTCTCTCTCTCCCTCTCTCTCTCTCTCTCTCTCTCTCTCTCTCTCTCTCTCTCTCTCTCTCTCTCTCTCTCCCCCTCTCTCCCTCTCTCTCTCCCGCTCTCTCTCTCTCCTTCTCCCTCTCTCTCTCCCTCTCTCCCTCTCTCTCCTTCCCTCTCTCTCTCTCTCTCTCTCTCTCTCCTCTGTTTCTATCTATTTTTCTTCCTGTCTTTTAAACTCTCTCCATGGTTTGTAACATTTCCAACCTCATCTCATTGTTTGACGTGCGTGCATGTGAATTAGTGCAAGTGTGTGTGTGTGTGTCAGACCTGAATTGCTGCTATGAAGGGAGTGGTTTGGTAAAAGCAGCAGCAGTCTTCTCTTTTATTGGTTCAATTCTTTCCTTGTTTTTGAAGTTCTTCTTCTGTAGTTTCGGGTTCAGTAGATCGTTTTTTTGGTTTGTTAATTTGTTATGGAGACTTGACGTTTCCTTTATTAGGAAATGTATTTTATTTATTTAATATTTATTTTCCCAATGGTGAATACGCTGTGTATAAGTTGATAAGGTGTGGATCATGGCTGTCTCGTTTAGAAGCAGTCCTCTGATATGAAGATGTCTGTGTCACGAATGGCATCCTATTCCCTATGCAGAACCCATAGGGCCCTGGGCTATAGTAGTACCACTATATAGGGAATAGGGCTCTGGTCTATAGTAGTACCACTACATAGGGAATAGGGCCCTGGTTCACTATATAGGGAATAGGGCTCTGGTCACTAGTAGTTCACTACATAGGGAATAGGGCTCTGGTCACTAGTAGTGCACTACATAGGGAATAGGGCTCTGGTCACTAGTAGTTCACTACATAGGGAATAGGGCTCTGGTCACTAGTAGTGCACTACATAGGGAATAGGGCTCTGGTCACTAGTAGTGCACTACATAGGGAATAGGGCTCTGGTCACTAGTAGTTCACTATATAGGGAATAGGGCTCTGGTCACTAGTAGTGCACTATATAGGGAATAGGGCTCTGGTCACTAGTAGTTCACTATATAGGGAATAGGGCTCTGGTCACTAGTAGTTCACTATATAGAGAATAGGGCTCTGGTCACTAGTAGTGCACTACATAGGGAATAGGGCTCTGGTCACTAGTAGTTCACTATATAGGGAATAGGGCTCTGGTCACTAGTAGTGCACTATATAGGGAATAGGGCTCTGGTCACTAGTAGTTCACTATATAGGGAATAGGGCCCTGGCCTATAGTAGTTCACTATATAGGGAATAGGGCTCTGGTCACTAGTAGTTCACTATATAGGGAATAGGGCCCTGGCCTATAGTAGTTCACTATATAGGGAATAGGGCTCTGGTCACTAGTAGTTCACTATATAGGGAATAGGGCCCTGGCCTATAGTAGTTCACTATATAGGGAATAGGGCTCTGGTCACTAGTAGTTCACTATATAGGGAATAGGGCTCTGGTCACTAGTAGTTCACTATATAGGGAATAGGGTCCTGGTCTATAGTAGTGTACTATATAGGGAATAGGGCTCTGGTCACTAGTAGTTCACTATATAGGGAATAGGGCTCTGGTCACTAGTAGTTCACTACATAGAGAATAGGGCTCTGGTCACTAGTAGTTCACTACATAGAGAATAGGGCTCTGGTCACTATTAGTTCACTATATAGAGAATAGGGCTCTGGTCACTAGTAGTTCACTATATAGGGAATAGGGCTCTGGTCACTAGTAGTTCACTATATAGAGAATAGGGCTCTGGTCACTAGTAGTTCACTATATAGGGAATAGGGCTCTGGTCACTAGTAGTTCACTATATAGAGAATAGGGCTCTGGTCACTAGTAGTTCACTATATAGGGAATAGGGCTCTGGTCACTAGTAGTTCACTATATAGAGAATAGGGCTCTGGTCTATAGTAGTACCACTATATAGAGAATAGGGCTCTGGTCACTAGTAGTTCACTACATAGAGAATAGGGCTCTGGTCTATAGTAGTACCACTATATAGGGAATAGGGCTCTGGTCTATAGTAGTACCACTATATAGGGAATAGGGCTCTGGTCTATAGTAGTACCACTATATAGGGAATAGGGTCTATAGTAGTGTACTATAGAGGGAATAGGGTCTATAGTAGTGTACTACATAGGGAATAGGGATCCATTTGTGCAGCAGACCCGAGGTTGGTACGAGAGCTTCTCGGATGGTTCCTCGTTTGATTTATCAATGTGATTATTGATTACTTATTGGCCCTTGAAAGTGTGGGACCAGGTGTTAGTGGTTGTGTGTGTTTGTGTGTGTGTGAATGTGACGACATGAGCAGAGAAAAATGAACTTTATTTCACAACAACCACGTTGCACTCCACTCCTGACTGTCATGGGGGGCACACCTCCACGCTTTGGGCACAAGGACACAGGAAATGGTATGTTTAGCCAATGGGAAAGGCCCATCTAGGCAGAATACAGTATTTGTAGCCAATCAGACAGCCCCATGTAGGCTGGGATCTGTATGTCTAGCCAATGGGAAAGGCCCATCTAGGCACAATACAGTATTTGTTGCCAATCAGACAGACCCATGTAGGCTGGGATCTGTATGTCTAGCCAATGGGAAAGGCCCATCTAGGCACAATACAGTATTTGTAGCCAATCAGACAGACCCATGTAGGCTGGGATCTGTATGTCTAGCCAATGGGAAAGTCCCGTGTAGAAAGTATATGAGGGCAGGTACGGGACAGAGACACACCCGACCTAGAGGTGTGGTCGAGCAGGTTGACAGTATGTGTACACGGCATCACTCACCGCTCAGAGCGTTTAGCCACTGTATGTATCTACCACCTGTCATGTATGTACTTCACCGATGTCACTGGTTACTGTGAGAGTGACGTTTAAAAATGATTTAAAAGCCAAAATAAAAAGTGATACAAAATGCAAAAAAACTAGTGGAAGTTCACTGTGACTGGGTCGGTCCGGCTTTTAATTTAACCAATCAGCATTCTGTTTCCGCGGTGACGGCATTTATATACATACGTGATATTATACATATATATAAATATTTACGAGGGCATGTATTAGTTTATTAAAATGGTATAATAATCAAAATGCTGCAGTGTGTTTATGGCTGATAGAGAATTAAAAAAATGTACAATGTCATTTCCTGTTTCCTGTTGTGTTTTTATTGTGATGGGAAGTACTGTTGATGAAAACCTTACAACTTTTCTCTTCTTTAAGTGACTACAATATAACTTATTACAGGACAGAACTTATTCATTACAGGACAGAACATATTCATTATAGGACAGAACATATTCATTATAGTACAGAACTTATTCATTATAGTACAGAACTTATTAATTACAGTACAGAACTTATTAATTACAGTACAGAACTTATTCATTACAGTACAGAACTTATTCATTATAGTACAGTACTTATTCATTACAGGACAGAACTTATTCATTATAGTACAGTACTTATTCATGGGTTCCATGTTTCATCACAAACTTGTTTCAATATTGTTTAGAATGTTTGTTTTGGACCGATGCCTGACTGAGCATTCTACTCAATGCATCGTCAATAAGCGCTGATGAAGATTTTCATCAAATGTCCGTTACAGTGGCTTGGAAATACAATGACATTCAACAAGAGGCAAATAATTAGTAGGAAAACCTTTTGTTATCATTTTGATGTCACCAGATTGACTTCAAATGCAGTTAGCTAGCTAGATAAGATTGAGGGGAGGCCACCGGCTTTTAGCTAGCTAACGTTAGCATTGCTAGCTATTTTTTGGACAGAAACTTTGTGTTATGGGTGTAAGATGGCACAGTGATGCCATCTGTTGGTAAATGTTCATTACTGCAACTCTTGTGTTTTACCGGGGTGCTTGAGATACCCGGATGTGTTGTCATGTACTGAACAAGACTGGTTACTCGCATCAATGCCTCTGTCTCGTCATTTAACATTCAAACATTTTGTTAGCTAATGGCTAAAGTAAATCTGACAACATGATAATTGAGGGAAAGTTGTTTCCTACTAAATATTTGACTACTTAAGCAATGTCATCGTATTTCCAAGACTGTAATTTAAACTAAATAGTAGTTAGCCTCCGTCCAGAATGACTGGGCTTCTCACCACTTTAGGGCTCAACTATGGCTCCTCCGATAGAGGACGGCTTGAGAACGTTCATAACAATGAATCCAGAATTAGAAATACTGTCTGGCTAGGATCTGATTGTCAGGGGTATGTGTTATTTTAAATGACTTGTCTGGAAGGGCCCATAGAGATCCGAACGCGACTGCTGAGAGAGAGAGACAGAGAGAGAGAGAGAGACAGAGACAGAGAGAGACAGAGAGAGAGAGAGAGAGAGAGAGAGAGAGAGAGACAGAGAGAGAGACAGAGAGAGAGAGAGAGAGAGAGAGAGAGAGGAGAGACAGAGAGAGAGGAGAGACAGAGAGAGAGAGAGGAGAGACAGGGAGAGAGAGAGAGAGAGAGAGAGAGAGACAGAGAGAGAGAGACAGAGAGAGAGAGAGACAGAGAGAGAGAGAGAGAGAGAGAGAGAGAGGAGAGACAGAGAGAGAGGAGAGACAGAGAGAGAGAGAGAGAAAGAGAGAGAAAGAGAGAGAGACATAGAGAGAGAGGGAGAGAGAAAGAGAGAGAGAGACAGAGAGAGAGAGACAGAGAGAGAGAGAGACAGAGAGAGAGAGAGAGAGAGAGAGAGAGAGGAGAGACAGAGAGAGAGGAGAGACAGAGAGAGAGAGAGGAGAGACAGGGAGAGAGGAGAGACAGAGAGAGAGGAGAGACAGAGAGAGAAGGAGATTGTATAATTTATGTTGCTTCTCTTGCTTTTCATGAGAGTGGAGCGTGGTGCGTGCAGCTTGTTATTGGCCAATCATAAGTCATCAAAGCTCCATGTGTGGCAGAATTTAGGAGATATCAACTGAGAAGTTAGGAGATATCTATTTAGAAGTTAGGAGATATCTAATCACAAGATAGGAGATATCTAATCAGAAGTTAGGAGATATATAATCAGAAGATAGGAGATATCTAATCACAAGATAGGAGATATCTATTTAGAAGTTAGGAGATATCTAATCACAAGATAGGAGATATCTAATCAGAAGTTAGGAGATATATAATCAGAAGATAGGAGATATCTAATCAGAAGATAGGAGATATCTAATGAGAAGCTAGGAGATATCTAATAAGAAGTTAGGAGATATCTATTTAGAAGTTAGGAGATATCTAATAAGAAGTTAGGAGATATCTAATCAGAAGATAGGAGATATCTAGTCAGAAGTTAGGAGATATCTAATGAGAAGTTAGGAGATATCTAATCAGAAGTTAGGAGATATCTAATGAGAAGTAAGGAGATATCTAATCAGAAGTTAGGAGATATCTAATGAGAAGTTAGGAGATATCTAATGAGAAGTTAGGAGATATCCAATCAGAAGTTAGGAGATATCTAATCAGAAGTTAGGAGATATCCAATCAGAAGTTAGGAGATATCTAATCAAAGGAAGATGGTGAAGGATCGGCTACAACGACCAAGAGCCAACAGGCAGGCAGGCAGGCTACTACTTCGTATTATGACTGGAGGTATGTGTAACTGTAGGCTGAGAAAGTGCACTGCAGCACAGTTAGCATAGCTAGCTAACGGGAGCTAGCTGAACTAGCTTCTCTTCCCGGTTTTATGCAGTCCAAGACAGGTACTATGTAATCATATCTGATCCAGTCCAAGACAGGTACTATGTACTCATATCTGATCCAGTCCAAGACAGGTACTATGTACTCATATCTGATCTAGTCCAAGACAGGTACTATGTAATCATATCTGATCTAGTCCAAGACAGGTACTATGTAATCATATCTGATCCAGTCCAAGACAGGTACTATGTAATCATATCTGATCCAGTCCAAGACAGGTACTATGTACTCATATCTGATCTAGTCCAAGGTACAGGTACTATGTAATCATATCTGATCCAGTCCAAGGTACAGGTACTATGTAATCATATCTGATCCAGTCCAAGGTACAGGTACTATGTAATCATATCTGATCCAGTCCAAGACAGGTACTATGTAATCATATCTGATCCAGTCCAAGGTACAGGTACTATGTAATCATATCTGATCCAGTCCAAGGTACAGGTACTATGTAATCATATCTGATCTAGTCCAAGACAGGTACTATGTAATCATATCTGATCCAGTCCAAGGTACAGGTACTATGTAATCATATCTGATCCAGTCCAAGGTACAGGTACTATGTAATCATATCTGATCCAGTCCAAGGTACAGGTACTATGTAATCATATCTGATCTAGTCCAAGGTACAGTTAATTTGCAGAATAATATAAAATGGTCTGAGACCAGGCTGGGGAGCAGGGAAGGAGTATTTAATGATAAATAACCTAGTTTTGATAGCAGGAGTCTGCTTGGTTAGTGGCTGTCTCTCCCTTCACTCCTCCCTGGTCTCAGACCATTTCATGTTATTCTGTATGTAAATCCATTTAGACTCCATTTAGTATGACAGGTTACGTTTGGTATGGTTACATAAGACAGGAGGTTAATGAAGGCAAAAAACGAGAGGGCAAGAGTTTCAACTGTTAGACACCACCAGAGTGTCTACTGTTAAGTCAAAGATGTGTCTAATGAATCCAAGATGGACCACAGCCTGTTGTTTCCAATGGAAGCAAATTAATCTTAGTGGGCAGAACATGCAAGGAGCAGAGATCAAACGTTTCATCGATAAAAAAAAATGAGCAGAAATTTGGCCAAAATCCATCTCGCTCCTTCTTCTCCCACTGCTGGGCACTGGGCTATGGTAGTGAGTGGAAACGTCAACCCGGATGCTTCACATTTATACATCCTGTGAAATATCTGTCTCATTGTTCAATCTGTAGTTTAGTTACACACTACCAGGGGAAATGTACAAAGCTTTCCAAACTGTGGAGTGGTAGCATTTCACAGCGTCTGAACACGCAACAGTGAAATAAAACAAATAAAAAACGTAAAACCAAGAAACAACAACACAGAAATCTAAAAAACAGAAAAATGGCTAACATTAAAATCTGCAGCCTTCATTGAAACAAAGTCATGAGGCAGACACAAGGATGGCAGAAAATAACACGGAAAACGTTCACGTTCAAATACAACTGATCAAATGGGGATTTACATACTCTTTTGTAACATTCAAAATATAAGCGTTGTTTTAATAAAATAAAAATAAAACAGTCTGTTCCCTGAATTGAACCGCCAGACTACCATGGAAAGCTACTTGTGTTAGCAGAGTTTGACTTTTCACTTCGTTACAAACAGCTTTCCCTGGTGGTCTAGTGGTTAGGATTCGGCGCTCTCACCGCCGCGGCCCGGGTTCGATTCCCGGTCAGGGAACACACTTTTTTATTAAAACAACGCTTACATTTTAAATGTTACAAAAAATAATGTAAATCCACATTTGATCAGTTGTATTTGAAAGCGAACGTTTACCGTGTTACTTTCTGACATCCTTTCGCTTTCAAATTAAAAAAAGGTGTGTTCCCTGACCGGGAATCGAACCCGGGCCGCGGCGGTGAGAGCGCCGAATCCTAACCACTAGACCACCAGGGAATGCTGCTTATGTCAGGACAGTTTGACTTTTCACTTAATTACTTAGCGCTGAGTTACAACTGGAAGTTTAACTTGTAGCTCTTTCTTTGAAAGAAACAATTACCGCAGATACAAGTTAACAGTATCTTTGCAATGACACATCCAGAGGCTGTGTGCACGGCTTCCACCTCTCAGCACTGTAGACTTTCTGTCTGGTAAACAAGCGCACTTTAGTGGAAGTTCAGTGACGCTTGTGGAGACTTTAACGTTAGCTATGTGGTTTACAGCTAGCTAGCTCTGGTCTTTCGTCCTTCGGAGTTCAAAGTCAAGCTGTTCCACTCTGATGTTGATGAAAGTCCCGACTGTCTAGCAGAACCAGCGGCAGGAGAGGCCCGGGCGGGTGGAACCACGGATAAAACTCGCCAAAACAGCGAACTCTGTAGGTGGGTCTTCGATTATGAAGACAGGTTGACAGCAGGAGCTAAGAACCAATAACCAGGTATGTACAGCAGACACCAAACAAACATTATAGGGGCAACAGGTAGCGTAGTCTGTGTAGTATTACGTTCACTACTGTCATACAGAAGCCACGTCTATATATCAAAATATCTACAGTTTCTATCTAGTTAAATAAAGGTTAAATAAATAAAAAAAATGTCTATCTATCTCAGTCTGACTGCCTAATGAGTCAATGCCAATAGCTAAATGGAGTCTATCATACCTAGTCATACCTTTTAGCTGCCTATGTGTCCATCATCATCATAATGACTTTATTGCGTCTCTCAGTGACATCCTCTGTCCTGAATGGAATCCTATTCCCTATAAAGTGCACTCGGGGCTGCCAACTTCTGAAGAAAGCTTTGGAGGGAGATTTTGCCTAGGCGGGTCTGTTATAAAGCTCATCTCCTGTAATTCTACATATTTTTTTCCAAAAACACAGGCCAGGTGTATTCAGAATGATTTGAATATTAAATTAACACTCAAAATTCAATAACTTTGTTACTCTGAGATTTTTTGGGGATGAAAATTTAAAGTATGCTAATATATATATATATATATATATATATATATTTTTTTTACATATTTTGTAGGTGGTTTGACACTTTATTCCGACATTAAATGAAATCAGATTGCAAGACAGGCGAATGGGGAAAACAGTGGGAAGGTCCATGTATTGATTACTGTTCTCTATAAACAGTAGGAAGGTCAGTAGATTGATTCCTGTTCTCTATAAACAGTAGGAAGGTCAGTAGATTGATTCCTGTTCACTAGAAACAGTAGGAAGGTCAGTAGATTGATTCCTGTTCTCTAGAAACAGTAGGAAGGTCAGTAGACTGATTCCTGTTCTCTAGAAACAGTAGGAAGGTCAGTAGATTGATTCCTGTTCTCTAGAAACAGTAGGAAGGTCAGTAGATTGATTCCTGTTCTCTAGAAACAGTAGGAAGGTCAGTAGATTGATTCCTGTTCACTAGAAACAGTAGGAAGGTCAGTAGATTGATTCCTGTTCACTAGAAACAGTAGGAAGGTCAGTAGATTGATTCCTGTTCACTAGAAACAGTAGGAAGGTCAGTGGATTGATTCCTGTTCTCTAGAAACAGTAGGAAGGTCAATGGGAACGCCCTGCACAGGAAATACTTATACTAATGGTTGATGGCAGTGGGCGACCAAATCATAGATTGCAGTCTCCTTGTCCATAGACTGCTTTCAAAGTAAGGACACAAACATTCCGATTTTAGTACATTTTAGGTGAGCTATCTCTTTAAAATTAGGTCTGGAACAAAATCCTGCTTGCTCTCCAGGAAATGCCATGACGGACGCGGTGCAATTTAGAAGTAGCCCCAAAAAAAACCACAGCGCGCGACCAAGAGTATGTGAGCGAACCAGAGCTGGAGTGGAGCGAGAAGCGGAGCAGTTTACTGCAGCTCGGAGCTCAGGGCGAAGAAGCATAGGTAGATCATCAGAAGCTGATACGCTTCTATGTTGTTCACCACAGTCGTCATATTAGGGATATCTAGGTGAAGTGTCCAACGTTTTCCTGAAAATCGGAACATTCTTACTCTGGGAAATCTGTGTGAAATATTTTTATTTCATTTTTTATTTCACCTTTATTTAACCAGGTAGGCAAGTTGAGAACACCTTTATTTAACCAGGTAGGCAAGTTGAGAACAAAGTTCTCATTTACAATTGCGACCTGGGCAAGATAAAGCAATATAAAGATATATACATTTCTCTTTAAACCAGGACATGTTACTCTCATTTTTTTTGTTTCCTTCGTTACAGGTTATGAGAATCTACCGTCTGAAGCTGAGGCAATATCCTTCGATTCAAGGACTGTACCTGAAATGATACAAGATCACCGGTGAAGTGTTCATTTAGAAAAGTCCTTATCAACCAGTGGACATTTGAAAATGTATGGGAGGACAGTTCAGAACAAATTCTTATTTTCAATGACGGCCTAGGAACAGTGGGTTAACTGCCTTGTTCAGGGGCAGAACGACAGATTTGTACCTTGTCAGCTAGGAGATTTGATCTTGCCACCATTTTGGTTACTAGTCCAACGCTCTAACCACTAGGCTACGCTGAACTGAAGAAGACTTTCTCACTATCGCCAGACTGTCAGAACATCATGTCTAATAGTTATCTATGGGACTGATACCAGTGTGGAAGAGCTGGTCATGTCTAATAGTTATCTATGGGACTGATACCAGTGTGGAAGAGCTGGTCATGTCTAATAGTTATCTATGTGGGACTGATACCAGTGTGGAAGAGCTGGTCATGTCTAATAGTTATCTGTGGGACTGATACCAGTGTGGAAGAGCTGGTCATGTCTAATAGTTATCTATGGGACTGATACCAGTGTGGAAGAGCTGATCATGTCTAATAGTTATCTGTGGGACTGATACCAGTGTGGAAGAGCTGGTCATGTGTAATAGTTATCTATGGGACTGATACCAGTGTGGAAGAGCTGGTCATGTCTAATAGTTATCTATGGGACTGATACCAGTGTGGAAGAGCTGGTCATGTCTAATAGTTATCTATAGGACTGATACCAGTGTGGAAGAGCTGGTCATGTCTAATAGTTATCTATAGGACTGATACCAGTGTGGAAGAGCTGGTCATGTCTAATAGTTATCTATGTGGGACTGATACCAGTGTGGAAGAGCTGGTCACTTTTAAAAGACTTGGTAAATGATTACCTTGCCAACAGGACGATTGAATATTATTGCCTTGTAGACAATTATTTCATTTATTTTTGAGTGAGTTTCCTCCTAATACAGGATGTGGTAGGAGTCCTAAGGGACATCATCATTACACATGTTAATACGTATTTTCTATATCTTTGTTTGAAATAAATGTCTTATTGTAACAGAAAGTAGAATATGCCCTTTGTGTTATAGTGTTTAAGGTGTTTAATAATGTCAATGATTATATGCTTACTGCTTTTTTTATAATGTCTATTTATTTTATGTTTTCTATTGTTTTCTAAAAATACATTTTAAGTATATTTCTTTTTTTTTAAATGGTCTGGGAGGGTGTAAGAATATTCTGAAGAAAAATACACAACCCAGAGACAGAGTACAAGAGGTCAAAGGAGGAGAGTCAATAGAATACTAACAATCAAGGGAAATGATTGATTGAGGAAATTATTGATCCATGGTTCAGAGACATGGGAAGAATATGTCTTCTGAAATATGATACTTATTATTTGGCCGTTGGCTAGTTTTATTGGAAGGAATTCTAATTGGTCAACCACAGGCTAAGGGCTGGGTTATAAAACTACATGCTGTCCCTTTGTTCTGTGGAGAGAGAATCACAGGAGAGAATCACAGGAGAGAACCACTGAGAGAGAATCACAGGAGAGAATCACAGGAGAGAATCTCTGAGAGAGAATCACTGGAGAGAATCACAGGAGAGAATCTCTGAGAGAGAATCACTGGAGAGAATCACAGGAGAGAACCACTGAGAGAGAATCACTGGAGAGAATCACAGGAGAGAACCACTGAGAGAGAATCACTGGAGAGAATCACAGGAGAGAATCTCTGAGAGATAATCACTGGAGAGAATCACAGGAGAGAACCACTGAGAGAGAATCACTGGAGAGAATCACAGGAGAGAATCTCTGAGAGAGAATCACTGGAGAGAATCACAGGAGAGAACCACTGAGAGAGAATCACTGGAGAGAACCACTGAGAGAGAATCACTGGAGAGAACCACAGGAGAGAATCTCTGAGAGAGAATCACTGGAGAGAATCACAGGAGAGAACCACTGAGAGAGAATCACTGGAGAGAATCACAGACAGAATCACTGAGGACAGGGGAGAATGACCATCTACCTCTCAGCTTATCATCTATTATTTATCCTCTTTGAATAAACCTATTTTCCTTCCCCTGATTTGCTTAAAGAGTAAACATCAACTGCTAACAAGTTCATAAACCATGTGCCATGGAATCGGTAGAACATTGAAAATCTCTTCCCAACTAGTTTGCAATCTCTATGGCACAGCTGTAAAGCTTTTGGTCATTAAATGAAACTGGTAAACTTTTGTATTTATCACAATTTTCTTTAACCATTTTTGGTCTTTAATGCCGACAGACAAGTTCCACTTTTATAGACAATATACAGACAGCACATTGAACAAACAAAACAACCTTCACAGTATGAACTGGAATTACATTGGTCTATTAATGAACTTGTTGTTGAAAACAAATGTTTAAATGGGAAGACACTGTCACTGGCAACCATGGTTACAAGGAGGGTATACCATAATATAATATTGTTGGGTCTGTAACTTACCACCCTTCTCATGGAGAAAATCACCAGAGATAATTATAACACAGAAAGTGTGAGAAAAACAATTAAATGCATCATTCTAACATTGCCTAAAATGATGAATAAGACACTAATGAGATAGACCTGCACAATGCAGTTGTACAATTTATGGCACATATGACGACAAACGGTTGAGGAAAACACTCGTTTACTTTTCCCAACTTTAAGCAAATCACAAGCGGCGACAGCTGGGCGATGACCAATCATATCGCGGGGTTCCCGTGACGATGACCAATCATATCGAGTGGTTCCCGTGACGATGACCAATCAAATCGAGTGGTTCCCGTGACGTTGACCAATCATATCGAGTGGTTCCCGTGACGTTGACCAATCATATCGAGTGGCTCCCATGACGAATCTGACGCGTGAAACCCAGGACAGGAGACTATCTCCAGCAAAGATGGCTGACAGAAATACCAGGACGGAAGCAAATGTAATTAATGATAAAGTCATAACGATTCATGCTAAAAATATACAGTTGAGATTAATGTGTTAGCTAGTTGGTGTAGAGACAAACGATTATGCATTTTTCTGTCATAAAGTTACTTACGAAAATCGCTATTCAGCAAGCTAGCTGACTAGCTAACATTAGCCAGCTAGCTGAATAGCTTTATGGGTGTTGTGACATGAGTATGAAATTTTAATTCTGGCTGTTTAATGTTTTAGGGACTCCTGAAACAACCAGCAAACCAGGCTGTCGTCTTGTGAAACAGTAGATGTAAATAATCTAGCTAGCTAAAGCATTTACTGCAAATTGAATGTACCGTTTTGTAAGCTTGCCTTGCTGATATTTACAATGCAGATGAAGTAACGTAGCTAGTTTCTTGCTTCTTGTGCAGTGCAGAATAAAAATATCTGTATGCCTATACATGTGTAGCCGATCTGTGTATGAACCCTAAAACGTTTGGTATACAAATTAGTTCAGAACCTAGCTATGAACCTCAGCTTTCCTAGCCTGTTGTATGAACTTCAAAACAGTCTGAAGGACACTATGGATTGAGTAGAATATAATATAACTTTGTGCCAAGGATGCAAGTCGTATATACATGTAGTTATTACCATGCATGAGATCCCCACATTGTAGCCTGTACATTTAATATATTCACTGATCATGTACGCTTCCTTAGCAAATACAGGTGCAGTTTAGGTATGAATGTCTTTGAGATGGTTCTTCAGTCGTATCCAATACCAGGAGTATCAAATTCCAGTCTTTGAATGATGCCGTGTCTGCATGTATGTATTACAATTATACACTTCAACAGTGTTTACCAGTCTTGATCCTGGGACATCAATGGTTACACATTGTAACTATGCAATAGACCAGAAACATGATTTAACTAGTTAAATACTGATTTGTAATTCATATATGCAGAAATAGAATTTAAAAACAGTACACTACACCTCCTATACATCATGTAAATACTCTTAACACCGGTTCATCTCCATATGTAATTTCCTTCATCTGCATTGATCTGATAAACACAGGACAGGTGTAGTATTTCATCACATGAGAGACTTAATGTCAACCAGTAGAAAATGTGGAACGCTTTATTGAAATAAGTTCATTATACAAGTGTTCTAAATATTGTAATATATTATAAATACAAGTTCAATCTGTACTTCAATGCACATCTGGTGTGCATTGTAACAACAGAGGAAGGAGGTGGCGAGAGAGAGGGAGAGAGAGAGGTGTAGAAGACAACGGGAAAGAGGTAAGAACAGAGGAACAAAGGAGGTGGAGAGAAGTGTAGAAGACAAAGGGAAAGAGGTAAGAACAGAGGAGCAGGGAAGACGGCATATAATTAATGAATCACAGTGCTACCCTAATATTCTGCTACCCCTAATATTCTCTCAGTTCATAACTATTACATCAGTGTCTTCTAACCAGCCTTGGGCTCCTAGTCGGCCCGAAGGTTATCTTAAGAGCGAGTGAGGTGGCGATGACGGGACCGAGTGTTGCCATCCTCTCTCACATCAAAACATACATGTTTATTCCATGTGTAGCTCTGTTGTTGTTTTTCGTCACACTGCTTTGCTTTATTTTGGTCAGGTAGCAGTTGTAAATGAGAACTTGTTCTCAACTGGCCGACCTGGTTAAATAAAGGTGTTCTCAACTGGCCTACCTGGTTAAATAAAGGTGTTCTCAACTGGCCGACCTGGTTAAATAAAGGTGTTCTCAACTGGCCTACCTGGTTAAATAAAGGTGAAAAAAATGTAATAAATTCCTGCATATGGAGAGACTGAATAAAAAATAAATTAAAAACAAACAAGGCTTAAACTAACAGTCTGTCATCATAATCATCAAGAGGTGAAATGCAAAACTGAACTTGGGATCATTAACTCTGGGACTACTGCATCTCTTTAATAATACTTCCTGTATAATATAAACTGACCTGGGATCATTAACTCTGGGACTACTGCATCTCTTTAATAATACTTCCTGTATAATATAAACTGACCTGGGATCATTAACTCTGGGACTACTGCATCTCTTTAATAATACTTCCTGTATAATATAAACTGACCTGGGATCATTAACTCTGGGACTACTACATCTCTTTAATAATACTTCCTGTATAATATAAACTGACCTGGGATCATTAACTCTGGGACTACTGCATCTCTTTAATAATACTTCCTGTATAATATAAACTGACCTGGGATCATTAACTCTGGGACTACTACATCTCTTTAATACTTCCTGTATAATATAAACTGACCTGGGATCATTAACTCTGGGACTACTACATCTCTTTAATAATACTTCCTGTATAATATAAACTGACCTGGGATCATTAACTCTGGGACTACTACATCTCTTTAATAATACTTCCTGTATAATATAAACTGACCTGGGATCATTAACTCTGGGACTACTACATCTCTTTAATACTTCCTGTATAATATAAACTGACCTGGGATCATTAACTCTGGGACTACTGCATCTCTTTAATAATACTTCCTGTATAATATAAACTGACCTGGGATCATTAACTCTGAGACTACTACATCTCTTTAATAATACTTCCTGTATAATATAAACTGACCTGGGATCATTAACTCTGGGACTACTACATCTCTCTGTATTTCAATGTGAAGCATCTCTTTAATAATACTTCCTGTATAATATAAACTGACCTGGGATCATTAACTCTGGGACTGCTGCATCTCTTTAATAATACTTCCTGTATAATATAAACTGACCTGGGATCATTAACTCTGGGACTACTACATCTCTCTGTATTTCAATGTGAAGCATCTCTTTAATAATACTTCCTGTATAATATAAACTGACCTGGGATCATTAACTCTGGGACTACTGCATCTCTATCTGTACTTCAATGTAAAGCATCTCTTTAATAATACTTCCTGTTGACCCCCACCAAGTGACCTCTGACCTCTGATAATGCTGTGCCCTCTATGTAGCAAGTTCAGCTGCGGGAGGTGTTCACCGACACAGCTGATATAACCTAGAGGATTTAGGGAGAAGAGAGAGGGATGAAGTGAAGGAGAGAGACTGTTATTGAGAAAATAAGGTAGTTAAAGAGACAGTGTTCAACAGGAATCTGTGTGTGAGGCCTCTCCTGGTGTCCACACCACACAAAGTGGCTGCAGAGTATTTCATACTGAAAAACATGCAAAGACACACGAGGACAAACAATATAGCGTAGTTATAGAAATAATGAAGTGTCTTACTATTCTCCACGGTCGGCCCTCTTGACTATTCTTTCGAGGTGTAAGGAGCCACAGTTATACACCTGAACCTGCTTACTGCACAACACAATCCATCAATCAGATTGATACATGAGTGTGTAGGTGTGGGTTATAGGGTATGTAATAGTTCTAAATGTCATCAACATGGGTGATTTAAAATAGCCTGTTTTGTTTTTGTACAGACATCACACCCTTACCTAAACAGCACCCTCACCTGAGAAGTAGAAAAAACAGAGAGAAACTGGGAATTTTATTTAACTAGCCAAGTCAGTTAACAAATTCTTATTTACGATGACTGCCTACCAAGAGGCAAAAGGCCTCCTGCGGGGGCGGGATTAAAATAAATTAAATAAAAAGAGGACAAAACACACACATCATGACAAGAGACGACAACAACACTACACAAAGAGACCTAAGACAACATGGCAGCAACTCAACATGGTGGAAACTCAACATGACAACATGGTAGTAACAATATGACAAGAGACGACAACGACACCACAACACTACCTATAGAGAGACAACAACACTACATAAAGAGACACCACAACACTACCTATAGAAGGACAACAACACTACATAAAGAGACCTAAGACAACGTGGCAGCAACACAGCATGGTATCAACTCAACATGACAACATGGTAGCAACTCAACATGACAACATGGTAGTAACAATATGACAAGAGATGACAACACTACACAAAGAGACCTAAGACAACGTGGCAGCAACTCAACATGACAACATGGTAGTAACAATATGACAAGAGACGACAACAACACTACACAAAGAGACCTAAGACAACATGGTAGCAACTCAACATGGTGGAAACTCAACATGACAACATGGTAGTAACAATATGACAAGAGACGACAACAACACTACACAAAGAGACACCACAACACTACCTATAGAGAGACAACAACACTACATAAAGAGACACCACAACACTACCTATAGAGAGACAACAACACTACATAAAGAGACACCACAACACTACCTATAGAAGGACAACAACACTACATAAAGAGACCTAAGACAACGTGGCAGCAACACAGCATGGTATCAACTCAACATGACAACATGGTAGCAACTCAACATGACAACATGGTAGTAACAATATGGCAAGAGATGACAACAACACTACTTAAAGAGACCTAAGACAACATGGTAGCAACTCAACATGACAACATGGTAGTAACAATATGACAAGAGATGACAACAACACTACACAAAGAGACCTAAGACAACGTGGCAGCAACTCAACATGACAACATGGTAGTAACAATATGACAAGAGATGACAACAACACTACACAAAGAGACCTAAGACAACGTGGCAGCAACTCAACATGACAACATGGTAGTAACAATATGGCAAGAGATGACAACACTACACAAAGAGACCTAAGACAACGTGGCAGCAACTCAACATGACAACATGGTAGTAACAATATGGCAAGCGATGACAACACTACACAAAGAGACCTAAGACAACGTGGCAGCAACTCAACATGACAACATGGTAGTAACAATATGGCAAGAGATGACAACACTACACAAAGAGACCTAAGACAACGTGGCAGCAACTCAACATGACAACATGGTAGTAACAATATGGCAAGAGATAACACTACACAAAGAGACCTAAGACAACGTGGCAGCAACTCAACATGACAACATGGTAGTAACAATATGGCAAGAGATGACAACACTACACAAAGAGACCTAAGACAACGTGGCAGCAACTCAACATGACAACATGGTAGTAACAATATGGCAAGAGATAACACTACACAAAGAGACCTAAGACAACGTGGCAGCAACTCAACATGACAACATGGTAGTAACAATATGGCAAGAGATGACAACACTACACAAAGAGACCTAAGACAACGTGGCAGCAACTCAACATGACAACATGGTAGTAACAATATGGCAAGAGCACAGGGCACAAACATTATTGGGCACAAACAGCACAAAAGGTCAAGGAGGTAGAGACAACAATACATCACGCAGAGCAGCCAGTAAGAGTGTCCATGATTGAAGAGTCTTTGAATGAAGAGATGGAGATCAAACTGATATAACTGCAGTTGACATAGCTAAGTTTTTTAATTTTTTTTAATTTTACCTTTATTTAACCAGGCAAGTCAGTTAAGAACAAATTCTTATTTTCAATGACGGCCTGTTCAGGGGCAGAACGACAGATTTGTACCTTGTCAGCTCGGGGGTTTGAACTCACAACCTTCCAGTTACTAGTCCAACGCTCTAACCACTAGGCTACCCTGCCACCTCTACACTCTAACCACTAGGCTATCCTGCCGCCTATATCAAGGACAGCATCACAAAGGAATACATAATTACCACTTGAAGCTTGATGAGTTGATCATTTGTGTCAGCTGTGCAGTGCAAAAACGTGCACCCCTTTGAGTAGACAGGATTTCACAGCTCTCTGTAACCGAGGACAGAAAACCTCACAAAAAAACAGACTTCATTATACTCAAATTAGACTGCACTGAATAGTATGTTACTATTATCTCGGTTCTCACTTCTAGGGACTGGAACTACACAAACGTACCTGCCCTATCCACAGTTGGGGTTGCTACCTGTCACCCTCCTCTATGGCTGTTAGCTAGCTACCTACAAATGCATTTACAGGGATAAATACATCAAGATAGCTAGCAAAAATAAAGTTAGGTAGCTGGTGATATCTGATTCACTTCTCGATACAGATATAGATATGTAACTAGCCAACTAGCTAGCTCATTTCAGCACTGTAGCTAGTTAGCTAATAATACATCGTTTTTTTTAAATTACATTTTAGAAATGTATTTACTTACTTGAATAGGTTCTCCCAGCCATGTGGACGATTGGAAACAGGGCAGCAAAGTGTGCTTGTCACAAGAGCGTTTTTAGAGCATATTACTATTGTAATGACCTGACTAGATCATAAAGGAACAATTGTCCAGACAAAGGACTGAGTTTACGGTGCAAATAAATGAAAGATACTCGTATAAAACAACCCGTGACCTTCTCTTGTGAAGACCAGACATAAGAAAGAGAACAATGGCTAAACACGGCATTAAACTTGCATCTCTCCACCCCGCTGCCAACCGTGGCCCTTTTACGCAGTGAAAAAGTTCAATATTTCCACAAACACACTGGGGAATTACCCAATAATTTATATGTACACTAGATTATTTTTTTGAGGGTGCTGTATTGACGGCCCACGCATCCATCTTGGGACTCCCTCACCGGTGTAAAACATATATTGGAAGCTATTGAAATGCATTTCTTAATGTCTACATTCGTTTTTAGCCACGTTTATTGTATTAAAGACATCGTCATGCATACATATTATATTATATGTGAGCAAAACATACAAATAAAACAATATATACCAAAACATTTTCCTTAAAGTATAATTTTTTGAGATTACTAATAGCGCTGTCCCTTTACAACAACACAAATAGTTTTTGTAATTTTGTCCTTGAAACATTTAATTGAAATACTGTACAATTCCATTCGTTCCTATGAAGGACTGTTCCTACCGGGGAGTGGCAATATGGCCGACTAGTGGCTTCACAGCCTCTCAAGGGCCAATGCATATCACCAACAACCCAGGGTTTATATACAGCTTTGAGTCACCTAGTAATTTGAAAGTGAAAGTAAAAAGTACATATGGTGCTGCCATTTTGAAACAACTGCGCCATGAAGGTAACCCATTTGTTTTAATTTAAGATGGCAAATATCGTGGTTTATCACAGGATTAGAGACCAATTGTTTTACATTAGCATTTTACATGAACAGGTTTATTTCTATGGACGTGTTTTAAGGACGACGTAACGTTGGCAACAAAAGTCCTGGGCGAGGCCGGGGGCTGCGGACTATATTAAATCAAGATAGTTTATGTAAATGTGTGTATAGGTTATCATACTCTTAAAATTATGGTATTGAATACAGCTTGTGACTCACAAAAGCAGAAGTCATTTAACTAGTTTAATATTTCGGCAAATCACTGTAGCCGAGTTTAGTCTACTATCTAATCTGCGGATGGGATGCCAACGCATGGTTTTAGAAATAAACAGCTATAAACTATATAGATTTCATGTAATGTTAATTATTAACTTCCCTTTAGTATGTGATATAATGTCATGTTAGGTCTTTGGTATCCTTTAGTCATGTATCCTATCGATTCCATGTTTGTTTACATTTCGGAGGCCATATCTGAACGTCAACAACATCGTTGGATTCATGCTATTTGATATTATTTTATTTAAATCGCTGACTTCTGTTTTTCCACAATAGGATAACAATCTGGCTTTCTGTGAAATATGCTGAGCAACAGTAAACTGCCTTGGATTTTCATCCGCCGTCATTACTGAGAAGGAGCCGATGGAAAACGGCTCTGGGGAGAGCGAAGAAAATATGAATGAAGACCGGTAAATTACCCTGTCATTAGGTTTATCTGTATTGTTAGTTTTATTCATAATTTCGGTGAAATGTGTCCATTTCAAGTGCAGTTGTTCTAATAATTATAAAACAGCGCGAGGTGTGACACAGCTGGGGTGTGTATTTACTAGGAACCGAACAAGCAAACGGGAAGGGATTTTTCTGAATTTGTCCATTGAGAAACTGTCGTTTTCGTTGCAAAACGTTTTGCTACGGTGTGTTCTAATTCATACACCCCTTTCAGGTACCGTTTTAGCACATCTTCTAGTGATGACTAAAACACTGTCCCGTTCAGTAGCCAAACGTTGCCTATAGAAATGCCACCAGTAGCCTAGAGTCGACGCTATTCCACATGCGTATTGCGTTCCAAAACGTTGCATCTTGCTGAACGCGCCACAAATGTTAGTTTTTTTTATACACGGAAGTAGAAGTGAAATACATCTATACACGTTCTAACGGGAGGGACCGACCTGTATTTGACCAATAGAAACTCTTGTTTTTTTTGCAAAACGTTTCTCTGTTGCTACTGTGTGCACTACTGAATACACCCCTGTTCAGTGGCGTTGATGCACTGCGAGCTCAGCCCATGAGTGAATGAGTTCAGGCTAGCAAATTGGCTCAACTGCCGGGTCCTTTTATTCTAGAAAAGTTAGCTAAGCAACACATTTCATACATTTTGTCAACTTATTTTGTTCAGAAAAGCTAATTAGTATGTATATATCTACCTGGTTTATGGGTTGTAGTAGGGTCAATATACTACCAGACAGGTTGGTAGTAGGTACACAGCTACCTGGTTTATGGGTTGTAGTAGGGTCAATATCCTGCCAGACAGGTTGGTAGTAGGTACACAGCTACCTGGTTTATGGGTTGTAGTAGGGTCAATATCCTGCCAGACAGGTTGGTAGTAGGTACACAGCTACCTGGTTTATGGGTTGTAGTAGGGTCAATATACTACCAGACAGGTTGGTAGTAGGTACACAGCTACCTGGTTTATGGGTTGTAGTAGGGTCAATATCCTGCCAGACAGGTTGGTAGTAGGTACACAGCTACCTGGTTTATGGGTTGTAGTAGGGTCAATATACTACCAGACAGGTTGGTAGTAGGTACACAGCTACCTGGTTTATGGGTCGTAGTAGGGTCAATATACTACCAGACAGGTTGGTAGTAGGTACACAGCTACCTGGTTTATGGGTTGTAGTAGGGTCAATATACTACCAGACAGGTTGGTAGTAGGTACACAGCTACCTGGTTTATGGGTCGTAGTAGGGTCAATATACTACCAGACAGGTTGGTAGTAGGTACACAGCTACCTGGTTTATGGGTTGTAGTAGGGTCAATATCCTGCCAGACAGGTTGGTAGTAGGTACACAGCTACCTGGTTTATGGGTTGTAGTAGGGTCAATATACTACCAGACAGGTTGGTAGTAGGTACACAGCTACCTGGTTTATGGGTTGTAGTAGGGTCAATATCCTGCCAGACAGGTTGGTAGTAGGTACACAGCTACCTGGTTTATGGGTTGTAGTAGGGTCAATATACTACCAGACAGGTTGGTAGTAGGTACACAGCTACCTGGTTTATGGGTCGTAGTAGGGTCAATATACTACCAGACAGGTTGGTAGTAGGTACACAGCTACCTGGTTTATGGGTCGTAGTAGGGTCAATATACTACCAGACAGGTTGGTAGTAGGTACACAGCTACCTGGTTTATGGGTCGTAGTAGGGTCAATATCCTGCCAGACAGGTTGGTAGTAGGTACACAGCTACCTGGTTTATGGGTTGTAGTAGGGTCAATATACTGCCAGACAGGTTGGTAATATGTCGAATGACAATGGAAGAGTTGGTTAAACTATTAATTTATTACGTTTATTTGAACAGGGACAATGTAGAACAAAAATACAAGTCTCAATTCAACTGATGGGTTGTAGCCTGCAAGATTTAGCTAGCAGCTATTTCCATCTGCAGTCTTCAGGCAGGGGAATAACCAAGGCTGGTCCTACAGGGCTGGTCCTACAGGACTGGTCCTACAGGACTGTTCCTACAGGACTGTTCCCACACGGCTGGTCCCACAGGACTGTTCCCACAGGGCTGGTCCCACAGGACTGGTCCTACAGGACTGTTCCTTCAGGACTGTTCCCACACGGCTGGTCCCACAGGACTGTTCCCACAGGGCTGGTCCCACAGGACTGTTCCCACAGGACTGTTCCCACAGGGCTGGTCCCACAGGGCTGTTCCCACAGGGCTGTTCCCACAGGGCTGGTCCCACAGGGCTGGTCCCACAGGGCTGGTCCCACAGGGCTGTTCCCACAGGGCTGGTCCCACAGGACTGTTCCCACAGGGCTGGTCCCACAGGGCTGGTCCCACAGGGCTGGTCCTACAGGGCTGGTCCTACAGGGCTGGTCCTACAGGGCTGGTTCTACAGGGCTGGTCCTACAGGGCTGGTTCTACAGGGCTGGTCCTACAGGGCTGGTCCTACAGGGCTGGTCCTACAGGGCTGGTTCTACAGGGCTGGTCCTACAGGGCTGGTTCTACAGGGCTGGTCCTACAGGGCTGGTCCTACAGGGCTGGTTCTACAGGGCTGGTCCTACAGGGCTGTTCCTACAGGGCTGGTCCTACAGGGCTGGTTCTACAGGGCTGGTCCTACAGGGCTGGTCCTACAGGGCTGGTTCTACAGGGCTGGTTCTACAGGGCTGGTCCTACAGGGCTGGTTCTACAGGGCTGGTCCTACAGGGCTGGTCCTACAGGGCTGGTTCTACAGGGCTGGTCCTACAGGGCTGGTCCTACAGGGCTGGTTCTACAGGGCTGGTCCTACAGGGCTGGTCCTACAGGGCTGGTCCTACAGGGCTGGTTCTACAGGGCTGGTCCTACAGGGCTGGTTCTACAGGGCTGGTCCTACAGGGCTGGTCCTACAGAGCTGGACCTACATTCAAATCAAATTGTATTTGTCACATGCACAGAAACAGGTGTAGCTAGACCTTACAGTGAAATGCTGAATACAACAATGCAGGTTTAAGAAAATACCAACAACAAAAAAAGTAAGAGATAAGAAAAACAAATGATTGAAGAGCAGCAGTAAATAACAATAGCGAGGCGAAATACAGAGGGTACCGGTACAGAGTCAATGTGGAGGCTGTATACAGGGGGTACCGGTACAGAGTCAATGTGGAGGCTATATACAGGGGGTACCAGTACAGAGTCAATGTGGAGGCTATATACAGGGTATTACGGTACAGAGTCAATGTGGAGGCTGTATACAGGGGGTACCGGTACAGAGTCAGTGTGGAGGCTATATACAGGGGGTACCGGTACAGAGTCAATGTGGAGGCTGTATACAGGGGGTACCGGTACAGAGTCAGTGTGGAGGCTATATACAGGGGGTACTGGTACAGAGTCAATGTGGAGGCTATATACAGGGGGTACAGAGTCAATGTGGAGACTATATACAGGGGGTACCGGTACAGAGTCAATGTGGAGACTATATACAGGGGACACAGGTACAGAGTCAATGTGGAGGCTATATACAAGGGGTACCGGTACAGAGTCAATGTGGAGGCTATATACAGGCGGTACTGGTACAGAGTCAATGTGGAGGCTGTATACAGGGGGTACCGGTACAGAGTCAGTGTGGAGGCTATATACAGGGGGTACCGGTACAGAGTCAATGTGGAGGCTGTATACAGGGGGTACCGGTACAGAGTCAGTGTGGAGGCTATATACAGGGGGTACTGGTACAGAGTCAATGTGGAGGCTATATACAGGGGGTACAGAGTCAATGTGGAGACTATATACAGGGGGTACCGGTACAGAGTCAATGTGGAGACTATATACAGGGGACACAGGTACAGAGTCAATGTGGAGGCTATATACAAGGGGTACCGGTACAGAGTCAATGTGGAGGCTATATACAGGCGGTACTGGTACAGAGTCGATGTGAAGGCTACATACAGGGTATTACGGTACAGAGTCAATGTGGAGGCTATAATACAGGGGGCGCCGGTACAGAGTCAATGTGGAGGCTATATACAGGGGGTACCAGTACAGAGTCAATGTGGAGACAATATATAGGGGTACCGGTACAGAGTCAATGTGGAGGCTATATATAGGGGGTACCGGTACAGAGTCAATGTGGAGACAATATATAGGGGGCACCGGGACAGAGCCAATGTGGAGGTTGTATACAGGGGGTACCGGTACAGAGTCAATGTGGAGGCTATATACAGGGGGTACTGGTACAGAGTCAATGTGGAGGCTATATACAGGGGGTACCGGTACAGAGTCAATGTGGAGGCTATATACAGGGGGTACCGATACAGAGTCCATGTGGAGGCTATATACAGGGGGTACTGGTACAGAGCCGGAATTGGCCTGTATTACTGGTGATAAGGACAGGAATAGGACTATATTACTAGTAATATGGACTGTAATAGGACTATATCACTAGTGATGTGGACTGTAATAGGACTATATTACTATTGATGTGGACTATAGTAGGACTATATTACTAGTGATGTGGACTGGAATAGTTCTATATTACTAGTGATGTGGACTGGAATAGGACTATAATACTAGTGATATGGAATAGTTCTATATTACTAGTGATGTGGACTGGAATAGGACTATATTACTAGTGATATGGACTGGAATAGGACTATATTACTAGTGATATGGAATAGGACTATATTACTAGTGATGTGGACTGGAATAGGACTATAGTACTAGTGATATGGACTGGAATAGGACTATATTACTAGTGATGTGGACTGCAATAGGACTATATTACTAGTGATATGGAATAGTTCTATATTACTAGTGATGTGGACTGGAATAGGACTATATTACTAGTGATATGGACTGGAATAGGACTATATTACTAGTGATATGGACTGGAATAGGACTATATTACTAGTGATGTGGACTGGAATAGGACTATATTACTAGTGATATGGACTAGAATAGGACTATATTACTAGTGATATGGACTGGAATAGGACTATATTACTAGTGATATGGACTGGAATAGGACTATATTACTAGTGATGTAGACTATAGTAGGACTATATTACTAGTGATGTGGACTGGAATAGGACTATATTACTAGTGATATGGACTAGAATAGGACTATATTACTAGTGATATGGAATCGGACTATATTACTAGTGATATCGACTGGAATAGGACTATATTACTAGTGATATGGACTGGAATAGGACTATATTACTAGTGATATGGACTGGAATAGGACTATATTACTAGTGATATGGACTGGAATAGGACTATATTACTAGTGATATGGACTAGAATAGGACTATATTACTAGTGATATCGACTGGAATAGGACTATATTACTAGTGATATGGACTGGAATAGGACTATATTACTAGTGATATCGACTGGAATAGGACTATATTACTAGTGATATGGACTATAGTAGGACTATATTACTAGTGATATGGAATCGGACTATATTACTAGTGATATGGAATAGGACTATATTACTAGTGATATGGACTATAGTAGGACTATATTACTAGTGATGTGGACTGGAATAGTTCTATATTACTAGTGATATCGACTGGAATAGGACTATATTACTAGTGATATGGAATCGGACTATATTACTAGTGATATGGAATCGGACTATATTACTAGTGATATGGAATAGGACTATATTACTAGTGATATGGACTATAGTAGGACTATATTACTAGTGATGTGGACTGGAATAGTTCTATATTACTAGTGATATCGACTGGAATAGGACTATATTACTAGTGATATGGAATCGGACTATATTACTAGCGATATGGACTGGAATAGGACTATATTACTAGTGATATGGACTGGAATAGGACTATATTACTAGTGATGTGGACTGGAATAGGACTATATTACTAGTGATATGGACTAGAATAGGACTATATTACTAGTGATATGGACTGGAATAGGACTATATTACTAGTGATATGGACTGGAATAGGACTATATTACTAGTGATATGGACTATAGTAGGACTATATTACTAGTGATGTGGACTGGAATAGGACTATATTACTAGTGATATGGACTAGAATAGGACTATATTACTAGTGATATGGACTGGAATAGGACTATATTACTAGTGATATGGACTAGAATAGGACTATATTACTAGTGATATCGACTGGAATAGGACTATATTACTAGTGATATGGAATAGGACTATATTACTAGTGATATGGAATAGGACTATATTACTAGTGATATGGAATAGGACTATATTACTAGTGATATGGAATAGGACTATATTACTAGTGATATGGACTGGAATAGGACTATATTACTAGTGATATGGACTATAGTAGGACTATATTACTAGTGATATGGACTGGAATAGGACTATATTACTAGTGATATGGACTAGAATAGGACTATATTACTAGTGATGTGGACTGGAATAGGACTATATTACTAGTGATATGGACTATAGTAGGACTATATTACTAGTGATGTGGACTGGAATAGGACTATATTACTAGTGATGTGGACTGTAGTAGGACTATATCATCTCACTAACTGTTATTAGATGTATATCCAAGCAGTCAACATGACTGATAGGTATTTCATTCTGCATATTCACACAATGACTAAAGCCTCCTTGATCTTTCCACAGTGTAAAACAGGAGAGGGTGGGTTCACCGTGTCTATCCATGAAGAGTGATTGGACCATGGACAGGCCCATTATGTTTGGAAAAGATGCCAGGTAAGTGAAGAACAATTTCCACACTCCTGTAAATCTTCTAGGTTAGCCCCTGTGTAGTCAGTCCTTAAAACAGTTTCCACATTCCTGTAAATCTAGTAGATTTAGCCTCTGTATAATAGTCTTTAAAACAGCAACCACATTTCTCTAGCATTTTGTGTACAGTGAGCTGTCAGCCAGTCTACTGACAGAGGACCACTTCAGATGTTTGTACTAGTGACATGGACTGGAATAGGAATGTATTACTAGTGATATGGACTGGGATATGACTATATTACTAGTGATATGGACTGGAATAGGACTATATTACTAGTGATTTGGACTGGAATAGGACTATATTACTAGTGATATGGAATAGGACTATATTACTAGTGATATGGACTGGAATAGGACTATATTACTAGTGATATGGACTGGAATAGGACTATATTACTAGTGATATGGACTGGAATAGGACTATATTATTAGTGATATGGACTGTAATAGGACTATATTACTAGTGATATGGACTGGAATATGACTCTATTACTAGTGATGTGGACTGGAATAGGACTATATTACTAGTGATATGGAATAGGACTATATTACTAGTGATATGGACTGGAATAGGACTATATTACTAGTGATTTGGACTGGAAATGGACTGGAATAGGACTATATTACTAGTGATATGGACTGGAAATGGACTGGAATAGGACTATATTACTAGTGATATGGACTGGAATAGGACTATATTACTAGTGATGTGGACTGGAATAGGACTATATTACTAGTGATATGGACTGGAATAGGACTATATTACTAGTGATATGGACTGGAATAGGACTATATTACTAGTGATATGGACTGGAATAGGACTATATTACTAGTGATGTGGACTGGAATAGGACAATATTACTAGTGACATGGACTGTAATAGGACTATATTACTAGTGATATGGACTGGAATAGGACTATATTACTAGTGATATGGACTGGAATAGGACAATGTTACTAGTGATATGGACTGGAATAGGACTATATTACTAGTGATATGGACTGGAATAGGACTATAGTACTAGTGATATGGACTGGAATAGGACTATATTACTAGTGATATGGACTGGAATAGGACAATATTACTAGTGATATGTACTGGAATAGGACTATATTACTAGTGATATGGACTAGAATAGGACTGTATTACTAGTGATATGGAATAGGACTATATTACTAGTGATATGGACTGGAATAGGACTATATTACTAGTGATGTGGACTGGAATAAGACTATATTACTAGTGATATGGACTGGAATAGGACTATATTACTAGTGATGTGGACTGGAATAGGACTATATTACTAGTGATATGAACTGGAATAGGACTATATTACTAGTGATGTGGACTGGAATAGGACTATATTACTAGTGATATGGAATAGGACTATATTACTAGTGATGTGGACTAGAATAGGACTATATTACTAGTGATATGGAATAAGACTATATTACTAGTGATATGGACTGGAATAGGACTATATTACTAGTGATATGGACTGGAATAGGACTATATTACTAGTGATATGGACTGGAATAGGACTATAATCCTAGTGGTATGGACTTGAATAGGACAATATTACTAGTGATATGGACTGGAATAGGACTATATTACTAGTGATATGGACTGGAATAGGACTATATTACTAGTGATGTGGACTGGAATAGGACTATATTACTAGTGATGTGGACTGGAATAGGACTATATTACTAGTGATACGGAATAGGACTATATTACTAGTGATGTGGACTAGAATAGGACTATATTACTAGTGATATGGAATAAGACTATATTACTAGTGATATGGACTGGAATAGGACTATATTACTAGTGATATGGACTGGAATAGGACTATATTACTAGCAATATGGACTGGAATAGGACTATATTACTAGTGATATGGACTGGAATAGGACTATATTACTAGTGATATGGACTGGAATAGGACTATATTACTAGTGATATGGAATAGGACTATATTACTAGTGATATTGACTGGAATAGGACTATATTACTAGTGATGTGGACTGGAATAGGACTATAATACTAGTGGTATGGACTTGAATAGGACAATATTACTAGTGATATGGACTGGAATAGGACTATATTACTAGTGATATGGACTGGAATAGGACTATATTACTAGTGATGTGGACTGGAATAGGACTATATTACTAGTGATGTGGACTGGAATAGGACTGTATTACTAGTGATATGGAATTGGACTATATTACTAGTGATATTGACTGGAATAGGACTATATTACTAGTGATGTGGACTTTAATAGGACTATTACTAGTGATAATGACTGGAATAGGACTATATTACTAGTGATGTGGACTGGAATAGGACTATATTACTAGTGATGTGGACTGGAATAGGACTGTATTACTAGTGATATGGAATAGGACTATATTACTAGTGATATTGACTGGAATAGGACTATATTACTAGTGATATGGACTGGAATAGGACTATATTACTAGTGATATTGACTGGAATAGGACTATATTACTAGTGATGTGGACTGGAATAGGACTATATTACTAGTGATATGGACTATAGTAGGACTATATTACTAGTGATGTGGACTGGAATAGGACTATATTACTAGTGATATGGACTATAGTAGGACTATATTACTAGTGATGTGGACTGGAATAGGACTATATTACTAGTGATGTGGACTATAGTAGGACTATATCATCTCACTAACTGTTATTAGATGTATATCCAAGCAGTCAACATGACTGATAGGTATTTCATTCTGCATATTCACACAATGACTAAATCCTCCTTGATCTTTCCACAGTAGTAATCAGGAGAGGGTGGGGTCTCCGTGTCTGTCCATGAAGAGTGATTGGTCCATGGACAGGCCCATTATGTTTGGAAAAGATGCCAGGTAAGTGAAGAACAATTTCCACACTCCTGTAAATCTTCTAGGTTAGCCCCTGTGTAGTCAGTCCTTAAAACAGTTTCCACATTCCTGTAAATCTAGTAGGTTAGCCTCTGTATAATAGTCTTTAAAACAGCAACCACATTTCTCTAGCATTTTGTGTACAGTGAGCTGTCAGCCAGTCTACTGACAGAGGACCACTTCAGATGTTTGTACTAGTGACATGGACTGGAATAGGACTGTATTACTAGTGATATGGACTGGGATATGACTATATTACTAGTGATATGGACTGGAATAGGACTATATTACTAGTGATATGGACTGGAATAGGACTATATTAATAGTGATATGGAATAGGACTATATTACTAGTGAAATGGACTGGAATAGGACTATATTACTAGTGATATGGACTGGAATAGGACTATATTACTAGTGATATGGACTGGAATAGGACTATATTACTAGTGATATGGAATAGGACTATATTACTAGTGATATGGACTGGAATAGGACTATATTACTAGTGATATGGACTGGAATAGGACTATATTACTAGTGATATGGACTGGAATAGGACTATATTACTAGTGATATGGACTGGAATAGGACTATATTATTAGTGATATGGACTGTAATAGGACTATATTACTAGTGATATGGACTGGAATATGACTCTATTACTAGTGATGTGGACTGGAATAGGACTATATTACTAGTGATATGGAATAGGACTATATTACTAGTGATATGGACTGGAATAGGACTATATTACTAGTGATATGGAATAGGACTATATTACTAGTGATTTGGACTGGAAATGGACTGGAATAGGACTATATTACTAGTGATATGGACTGGAAATGGACTGGAATAGGACTATATTACTAGTGATATGGACTGGAATAGGACTATATTACTAGTGATGTGGACTGGAATAGGACTATATTACTAGTGATATGGACTGGAATAGGACTATATTACTAGTGATATGGAATAGGACTATATTACTAGTGATATGGACTGGAATATGACTCTATTACTAGTGATGTGGACTGGAATAGGACTATATTACTAGTGATATGGACTGGAATAGGACTATATTACTAGTGATATGGAATAGGACTATATTACTAGTGATATGGACTGGAATAGGACTATATTACTAGTGATATGGACTGGAATAGGACTATATTACTAGTGATGTGGACTGGAATAGGAAAATGTTACTAGTGATATGGACTGTAATAGGACTATATTACTAGTGATATGGACTGGAATAGGACTATATTACTAGTGATATGGACTGGAATAGGACAATATTACTAGTGATATGGACTGTAATAGGACTATATTACTAGTGATATGGACTGGAATAGGACTATATTACTAGTGATATGGACTGGAATAGGACAATGTTACTAGTGATATGGACTGGAATAGGACTATATTACTAGTGATATGGACTGGAATAGGACTATATTACTAGTGATATGGACTGGAATAGGACTATATTACTAGTGATATGGACTGGAATAGGACAATATTACTAGTGATATGGACTGTAATAGGACTATATTACTAGTGATATGGACTGGAATAGGACTATATTACTAGTGATATGGACTGGAATAGGACAATATTACTAGTGATATGTACTGGAATAGGACTATATTACTATTGATATGGAATAGGACTATATTACTAGTGATATGGACTAGAATAGGACTATATTACTAGTGATATGGAATAGGACTATATTACTAGTGATATGGACTGGAATAGGACTATATTACTAGTGATGTGGACTGGAATAGGACTATATTACTAGTGATATGGACTGGAATAGGACTATATTACTAGTGATGTGGACTGGAATAGGACTATATTACTAGTGATATGAACTGGAATAGGACTATATTACTAGTGATGTGGACTGGAATAGGACTATATTACTAGTGATATGGAATAGGACTATATTACTAGTGATGTGGACTAGAATAGGACTATATTACTAGTGATATGGAATAAGACTATATTACTAGTGATATGGACTGGAATAGGACTATATTACTAGTGATATGGACTGGAATAGGACTATATTACTAGTGATATGGACTGGAATAGGACTATAATACTAGTGGTATGGACTTGAATAGGACAATATTACTAGTGATATGGACTGGAATAGGACTATATTACTAGTGATATGGACTGGAATAGGACTATATTACTAGTGATGTGGACTGGAATAGGACTATATTACTAGTGATGTGGACTGGAATAGGACTATATTACTAGTGATATGGAATAGGACTATATTACTAGTGATGTGGACTAGAATAGGACTATATTACTAGTGATATGGAATAAGACTATATTACTAGTGATATGGACTGGAATAGGACTATATTACTAGTGATATGGACTGGAATAGGACTATATTACTAGCAATATGGACTGGAATAGGACTATATTACTAGTAATATGGACTGGAATAGGACTATATTACTAGTGATATGGACTGGAATAGGACTATATTACTAGTGATATGGAATAGGACTATATTACTAGTGATATTGACTGGAATAGGACTATATTACTAGTGATGTGGACTGGAATAGGACTATATTACTAGTGATATGGACTGGAATAGGACTATATTACTAGTGATGTGGACTGGAATAGGACTATATTACTAGTGATGTGGACTGGAATAGGACTGTATTACTAGTGATATGGAATTGGACTATATTACTAGTGATATTGACTGGAATAGGACTATATTACTAGTGATGTGGACTGGAATAGGACTATTACTAGTGATAATGACTGGAATAGGACTATATTACTAGTGATGTGGACTGGAATAGGACTATATTACTAGTGATGTGGACTGGAATAGGACTGTATTACTAGTGATATGGAATAGGACTATATTACTAGTGATATTGACTGGAATAGGACTATATTACTAGTGATATGGACTGGAATAGGACTATATTACTAGTGATATTGACTGGAATAGGACTATATTACTAGTGATGTGGACTGGAATAGGACTATATTACTAGTGATATGGACTATAGTAGGACTATATTACTAGTGATGTGGACTGGAATAGGACTATATTACTAGTGATATGGACTATAGTAGGACTATATTACTAGTGATGTGGACTGGAATAGGACTATATTACTAGTGATGTGGACTATAGTAGGACTATATCATCTCACTAACTGTTATTAGATGTATATCCAAGCAGTCAACATGACTGATAGGTATTTCATTCTGCATATTCACACAATGACTAAATCCTCCTTGATCTTTCCACAGTAGTAATCAGGAGAGGGTGGGGTCTCCGTGTCTGTCCATGAAGAGTGATTGGTCCATGGACAGGCCCATTATGTTTGGAAAAGATACCAGGTAAGTGAAGAACAGTTTCCACACTCCTGTAAATCTTCTACGTTAGCCCCTGTGTAGTCAGTCCTTAAAACAGTTTCCAAACTCCTGTAAATCTTCTAGGTTAGCCTCTGTATAATAGTCTTTAAAACAGCAACCACATTTCTCTAGCATTTTGTGTACAGTGAGCTGTCAGCCAGTCTACTGACAGAGGACCACTTCAGATGTTTGTACTAGTGACATGGACTGGAATAGGACTGTATAACTAGTGATATGGACTGGGATAGGACTATATTACTAGTGATATGGACTGGAATAGGACTATATTACTAGTGATATGGACTGGAATAGGACTATATTACTAGTGATATGGACTGTAATAGGACTATATTACTAGGGATATGGACTAGAATAGGACTATATTACTAGTGATATGGACTGGAATAGGACTATATTACTAGTGATATGGACTGGAATAGGACTATATTACTAGTGATATGGACTGGAATAGGACTATATTACTATTGATATGGAATAGGACTATATTACTAGTGATATGGACTAGAATAGGACTATATTACTAGTGATATGGACTGGAATAGGACTATATTACTAGTGATATGGACTAGAATAGGACTATATTACTAGTGATATGGACTGGAATAGGACTATATTACTAGTGATATGGACTAGAATAGGACTATATTACTAGTGATATTGACTGGAATAGGACTATATTACTAGTGATATTGACTGGAATAGGACTATATTACTAGTGATGTGGAATCGGACTATATTACTAGTGATATGGACTGGAATAGGACTATATTACTAGTGATATGGACTATAGTAGGACTATATTATTAGTGATGTGGACTGGAATAGGACTATATTACTAGTGATATGGACTATAGTAGGACTATATTACTAGTGATGTGGACTGGAATAGGACTATATTACTAGTGATGTAGACTATAGTAGGACTATATCATCTCACTAACTGTTATTAGATGTATATCCAAGCAGTCAACATGACTGATAGGTATTTCATTCTGCATATTCACACAATGACTAAATCCTCCTTGATCTTTCCACAGTAGTAATCAGGAGAGGGTGGGGTCTCCGTGTCTGTCCATGAAGAGTGATTGGTCCATGGACAGGCCCATTATGTTTGGAAAAGATACCAGGTAAGTGAAGAACAGTTTCCACACTCCTGTAAATCTTCTAGGTTAGCCCCTGTGTAGTCAGTCCTTAAAACAGTTTCCAAACTCCTGTAAATCTTCTAGGTTAGCCTCTGTATAATAGTCTTTAAAACAGCAACCACATTTCTCTAGCATTTTGTGTACAGTGAGCTGTCAGCCAGTCTACTGACAGAGGACCACTTCAGATGTTTGTACTAGTGACATGGACTGGAATAGGACTGTATTACTAGTGATATGGACTGGGATAGGACTATATTACTAGTGATATGGACTGGAATAGGACTATATTACTAGTGATATGGACTGGAATAGGACTATATTATTAGTGATGTGGACTGGAATAGGACTATATTACTAGTGATATTGACTGCAATAGGACTATATTACTAGTGATATGGACTGGAATAGGACTATATTTCTAGTGATATGGACTGTAATAGGACTATATTTCTAGTGATATGGAATAGGACTATATTACTAGTGATATGGACTGGAATAGGACTATATTACTAGTGATATTGACTGGAATAGGACTATATTACTAGTGATATGGACTGGAATAGGACTATATTACTAGTGATATGGACTGGAATAGGACTATATTACTAGTGATATGGACTGGAATAGGACTATATTACTAGTGATATGGAATAGGACTATATTACTAGTGATATGGACTGGAATAGGACTATATTACTAGTGATATGGAATAGGACTATATTACTAGTGATATGGAATAGGACTATATTACTAGTGATATGGACTGGAATAGGACTATATTACTAGTGATATGGAATAGGACTATATTACTAGTGATATGGAATAGGACTATATTACTAGTGATATGGACTGGAATAGGACTATATTACTAGTGATTTGGACTGGAATAGGACTATATTACTAGTGATATGGACTGGAATAGGACTATATTACTAGTGATATGGACTGGAATATGACTATATTACTAGTGATATGGAATAGGACTATATTACTAGTGATATGGAATAGGACTATATTACTAGTGATATGGACTGGAATAGGACTATATTACTAGTGATTTGGACTGGAATAGGACTATATTACTAGTGATATGGACTGGAATAGGACTATATTACTAGTGATATGGACTGGAATAGGACTATATTACTAGTGATATGGAATAGGACTATATTACTAGTGATATGGACTGGAATATGACTATATTACTAGTGATATGGACTGGAATAGGACTATATTACTAGTGATGTGGACTGGAATAGGACTATATTACTAGTGATATGGACTGGAATAGGACTATATTACTAGTGATATGGACTGTAATAGGACTATATTACTAGTGATATGGACTGGAATAGGACTATATTACTAGTGATATGGAATAGGACTATATTACTAGTGATATGGAATAGGACTATATTACTAGTGATATCGACTGGAATAGGACTATATTACTAGTGATATGGAATAGGACTATATTACTAGTGATTTGGACTGGAATAGGACTATATTACTAGTGATATGGAATAGGACTATATAACTAGTGATATGGACTGGAATAGGACTATATTACTAGTGATATGGACTGGAATAGGACTATATTACTAGTGATATGGACTGGAATAGGACTATATTACTAGTGATATGGACTGGAATAGGACTATATTACTAGTGATGTGGACTGGAATAGGACTATATTACTAGTGATATTGACTGGAATAGGACTATATTACTAGTGATATGGACTGGAATAGGACTATATTACTAGTGATATGGAATAGGACTATATTACTAGTGATATGGACTGGAATAGGACTATATTACTAGTGATATGGACTGGAATAGGACTATATTACTAGTGATATGGACTGGAATAGGACTATATTACTAGTGATATCGACTGGAATAGGACTATATTACTAGTGATATGGAATAGGACTATATTACTAGTGATATGGACTGGAATAGGACTATATTACTAGTGATATGGACTGGAATAGGACTATATTACTAGTGATGTGGACTGGAATAGGACTATATTACTAGTGATGTGGACTGGAATAGGACTGTATTACTAGTGATATGGAATAGGACTATATTACTAGTGATATTGACTGGAATAGGACTATATTACTAGTGATGTGGACTGGAATAGGACTATATTACTAGTGATGTGGACTGGAATAGGACTATATTACTAGTGATATGGAATAGGACTATATTACTAGTGATATTGACTGGAATAGGACTATATTACTAGTGATATGGACTGGAATAGGACTATATTACTAGTGATATGGACTGGAATAGGACTATATTACTAGTGATATGGACTATAGTAGGACTATATTACTAGTGATGTGGACTGGAATAGGACTATATTACTAGTGATATGGACTATAGTAGGACTATATTACTAGTGATGTGGACTGGAATAGGACTATATTACTAGTAATGTGGACTATAGTAGGACTATATCATCTCACTAACTGTTATTAGATGTATATCCAAGCAGTCAACATGAAAGATAGGTATTTCATTCTGCATATTCACACAATGACTAAACCCTCCTTGATCTTTCCACAGTAGTAATCAGGAGAGGTTGGGGTCTCCGTGTCTGTCCATGAAGAGTGATTGGTCCATGGACAGGCCCATTATGTTTGGAAAAGATACCAGGTAAGTGAAGAACAGTTTCCACACTCCTGTAAATCTTCTAGGTTAGCCCCTGTGTAGTCAGTCCTTAAAACAGTTTCCAAACTCCTGTAAATCTTCTAGGTTAGCCTCTGTATAATAGTCTTTAAAACAGCAACCACATTTCTCTAGCATTTTGTGTACAGTGAGCTGTCAGCCAGTCTACTGACAGAGGACCACTTCAGATGTTTGTACTAGTGACATGGACTGGAATAGGACTGTATTACTAGTGATATGGACTGGGATAGGACTATATTACTAGTGATATGGACTGGAATAGGACTATATTACTAGTGATATGGACTGGAATAGGACTATATTACTAGTGATATGGACTGTAATAGGACTATATTACTAGGGATATGGACTAGAATAGGACTATATTACTAGTGATATGGACTGGAATAGGACTATATTACTAGTGATATGGACTGGAATAGGACTATATTACTAGTGATATGGACTGTAATAGGACTATATTACTAGGGATATGGACTAGAATAGGACTATATTACTAGTGATATGGAATAGGACTATATTACTAGTGATATGGACTGGAATAGGACTATATTACTAGTGATGTGGACTGGAATAGGACTATATTACTAGTGATATGGACTGGAATAGGACTATATTACTAGTGATGTGGACTGGAATAGGACTATATTACTAGTGATATGGACTGGAATAGGACTATATTACTAGTGATATGGACTGGAATAGGACTATATTACTAGTGATATGGACTGGAATAAGACTATATTACTAGTGATATGGAATAGGACTATATTACTAGTGATATGGACTGGAATAGGACTATATTACTAGTGATATGGAATAGGACTATATTACTAGTGATGTGGACTAGAATAGGACTATATTACTAGTGATATGGACTGTAATAGGACTATATTACTAGGGATATGGACTAGAATAGGACTATATTACTAGTGATATGGAATAGGACTATATTACTAGTGATATGGACTGGAATAGGACTATATTACTAGTGATATGGACTGGAATAGGACTATATTACTAGTGATATGGACTGGAATAGGACTATATTACTAGTGATATGGACTGGAATAGGACTATATTACTAGTGATATGGACTGGAATAGGACTATATTACTAGTGATGTGGACTGGAATAGGACTATATTACTAGTGATATTGACTGGAATAGGACTATATTACTAGTGATATGGACTGGAATAGGACTATATTACTAGTGATATGGAATAGGACTATATTACTAGTGATATGGACTGGAATAGGACTATATTACTAGTGATATGGACTGGAATAGGACTATATTACTAGTGATATGGACTGGAATAGGACTATATTACTAGTGATATCGACTGGAATAGGACTATATTACTAGTGATATGGAATAGGACTATATTACTAGTGATATGGACTGGAATAGGACTATATTACTAGTGATATGGACTGGAATAGGACTATATTACTAGTGATGTGGACTGGAATAGGACTGTATTACTAGTGATATGGAATAGGACTATATTACTAGTGATATTGACTGGAATAGGACTATATTACTAGTGATGTGGACTGGAATAGGACTATATTACTAGTGATAATGACTGGAATAGGACTATATTACTAGTGATGTGGACTGGAATAGGACTATATTACTAGTGATGTGGACTGGAATAGGACTGTATTACTAGTGATATGGAATAGGACTATATTACTAGTGATATTGACTGGAATAGGACTATATTACTAGTGATATGGACTGGAATAGGACTATATTACTAGTGATATGGACTATAGTAGGACTATATTACTAGTGATGTGGACTGGAATAGGACTATATTACTAGTGATATGGACTATAGTAGGACTATATTACTAGTGATGTGGACTGGAATAGGAATATATTACTAGTAATGTGGACTATAGTAGGACTATATCATCTCACTAACTGTTATTAGATGTATATCCAAGCAGTCAACATGAAAGATAGGTATTTCATTCTGCATATTCACACAATGACTAAACCCTCCTTGATCTTTCCACAGTAGTAATCAGGAGAGGTTGGGGTCTCCGTGTCTGTCCATGAAGAGTGATTGGTCCATGGACAGGCCCATTATGTTTGGAAAAGATACCAGGTAAGTGAAGAACAGTTTCCACACTCCTGTAAATCTTCTAGGTTAGCCCCTGTGTAGTCAGTCCTTAAAACAGTTTCCAAACTCCTGTAAATCTTCTAGGTTAGCCTCTGTATAATAGTCTTTAAAACAGCAACCACATTTCTCTAGCATTTTGTGTACAGTGAGCTGTCAGCCAGTCTACTGACAGAGGACCACTTCAGATGTTTGTACTAGTGACATGGACTGGAATAGGACTGTATTACCAGTGATATGGACTGGGATAGGACTATATTACTAGTGATATGGACTGGAATAGGACTATATTACTAGTGATATGGACTGGAATAGGACTATATTACTAGGGATATGGACTAGAATAGGACTATATTACTAGGGATATGGACTGGAATAGGACTATATTACTAGTGATATGGACTGGAATAGGACTATATTACTAGTGATATGGACTGGAATAGGACTATATTACTAGTGATATGGACTGTAATAGGACTATATTACTAGGGATATGGACTAGAATAGGACTATATTACTAGTGATATGGAATAGGACTATATTACTAGTGATATGGACTGGAATAGGACTATATTACTAGTGATGTGGACTGGAATAGGACTATATTACTAGTGATATGGACTGGAATAGGACTATATTACTAGTGATGTGGACTGGAATAGGACTATATTACTAGTGATATGGACTGGAATAGGACTATATTACTAGTGATATGGACTGGAATAGGACTATATTACTAGTGATATGGACTGGAATAAGACTATATTACTAGTGATATGGAATAGGACTATATTACTAGTGATATGGACTGGAATAGGACTATATTACTAGTGATATGGAATAGGACTATATTACTAGTGATGTGGACTAGAATAGGACTATATTACTGGTGATATGGACTGGAATAGGACTATATTATTAGTGATGTGGACTGGAATAGGACTATATTACTAGTGATATTGACTGGAATAGGACTATATTATTAGTGATGTGGACTGGAATAGGACTATATTACTAGTGATGTGGACTGGAATAGGACTATATTACTAGTGATGTGGACTGGAATAGGACTATATTACTAGTGATGTGGACTGGAATAGGACTATATTACCAGTGATGTGGACTGGAATAGGACTATATTACTAGTGATATTGACTGGAATAGGACTATATTATTAGTGATGTTCACTGGAATAGGACTATATTACTAGTAATATTGACTGGAATAGGACTATATTATTAGTGATGTGGACTGGAATAGGACTATATTACTAGTGATGTGGACTGGAATAGGACTATATTAGTAGTGATGTGGAATGGAATAGGACTATATTACAATTGATATGGACTGGAATAGGACTATATTACTAGTGATATGGACTGGAATAGGACTATATTACTAGTGATATGGACTGGAATAGGACTATATTACTAGTGATGTCGCCTGGAATAGGACTATATTACTAGTGATATGGAATAGGACTATATTACTAGTGATATGGACTGCAATAGGACTATATTACTAGTGATATGGACTGGAATAGGACTATATTACTAGTGATATGGACTGGAATAGGACTATATTACTAGTGATATCGACTGGAATAGGACTATATTACTAGTGATATGGAATAGACCTATATTACTAGTGATATGGACTGGAATAGGACTATATTACTAGTGATGTGGACTGGAATAGGACTATATTACTAGTGATATCGACTGGAATAGGACTATATTACTAGTGATATGGAATAGGACAATATTACTAGTGATATGGACTGGAATAGGACTATATTACTAGTGATATGGACTGGAATAGGACTATATTACTAGTGATATGGACTGGAATAGGACTATATTACTAGTGATATGGACTGGAATAGGACTATATTACTAGTGATATGGACTGTAATAGGACTATATTACTAGTGATATCGACTGGAATAGGACTATATTACTAGTGATATCGACTGGAATAGGACTATATTACTAGTGATATGGAATAGGACTATATTACTAGTGATATGGACTGGAATAGGACTATATTACTAGTGATGTGGACTAGAATAGGACTATATTACTAGTGATATCGACTGGAATAGGACTATATTACTAGTGATATGGAATAGGACTATATTACTAGTGATATGGACTGGAATAGGACTATATTACTAGTGATATGGACTGGAATAGGACTATATTACTAGTGATATGGACTGGAATAGGACTATATTACTAGTCATATGGACTGGAATAGGACTATATTACTAGTGATATCGACTGGAATAGGACTATATTACTAGTGATATGGAATAGGACTATATTACTAGTGATGTGGACTAGAATAGGACTATATTACTAGTGATATCGACTGGAATAGGACTATATTACTAGTGATATGGACTGGAATAGGACTATATTACTAGTGATATGGACTGGAATAGGACTATATTACTAGTGATATGGAATAGGACTATATTACTAGTGATATGGACTGGAATAGGACTATATTACTAGTGATATGGACAGGAATAGGACTATATTACTAGTGATATGGACTGGAATAGGACTATATTACTAGTGATATCGACTGGAATAGGACTATATTACTAGTGATATGGAATAGGACTATATTACTAGTGATATGGACTGGAATAGGACTATATTACTAGTGATATGGACTGGAATAGGACTATATTACTAGTGATGTCGCCTGGAATAGGACTATATTACTAGTGATATGGAATAGGACTATATTACTAGTGATATGGACTGCAATAGGACTATATTACTAGTGATTTGGACTGGAATAGGACTATATTACTAGTGATATGGACTGGAATAGGACTATATTACTAGTGATATCGACTGGAATAGGACTATATTACTAGTGATATGGAATAGGACTATATTACTAGTGATATGGACTGGAATAGGACTCTATTACTAGTGATGTGGACTGGAATAGGACTATATTACTAGTGATATCAACTGGAATAGGACTATATTACTAGTGATATGGAATAGGACTATATTACTAGTGATATGGACTGGAATAGGACTATATTACTAGTGATATGGACTGGAATAGGACTATATTACTAGTGATATGGACTGGAATAGGACTATATTACTAGTGATATGGACTGGAATAGGACTATATTACTAGTGATATGGACTGGAATAGGACTATATTACTAGTGATATCGACTGGAATAGGACTATATTACTAGTGATATCGACTGGAATAGGACTATATTACTAGTGATATGGACTGGAATAGGACTATATTACTAGTGAGGTGGACTAGAATAGGACTATATTACTAGTGATATGTACTGGAATAGGACTATATTATTAGTGATGTGGACTGGAATAGGACTATATTACTAGTGATATTGACTGGAATAGGACTATATTATTAGTGATGTGGACTGGAATAGGACTATATTACTAGTGATGTGGACTGGAATAGGACTATATTACTAGTGATGTGGACTGGAATAGGACTATATTACTAGTGATGTGGACTGGAATAGGACTATATTACTAGTGATGTGGACTGGAATAGGACTATATTACTAGTGATATTGACTGGAATAGGACTATATTATTAGTGATGTTCACTGGAATAGGACTATATTACTAGTAATATTGACTGGAATAGGACTATATTATTAGTGATGTGGACTGGAATAGGACTATATTACTAGTGATGTGGACTGGAATAGGACTATATTAGTAGTGATGTGGAATGGAATAGGACTATATTACAATTGATATGGACTGGAATAGGACTATATTACTAGTGATATGGACTGGAATAGGACTATATTACTAGTCATATGGACTGGAATAGGACTATATTACTAGTGATGTCGCCTGGAATAGGACTATATTACTAGTGATATGGAATAGGACTATATTACTAGTGATATGGACTGCAATAGGACTATATTACTAGTGATATGGACTGGAATAGGACTATATTACTAGTGATATGGACTGGAATAGGACTATATTACTAGTGATATCGACTGGAATAGGACTATATTACTAGTGATATGGAATAGGACTATATTACTAGTGATATGGACTGGAATAGGACTATATTACTAGTGATGTGGACTGGAATAGGACTATATTACTAGTGATATCGACTGGAATAGGACTATATTACTAGTGATATGGAATAGGACTATATTACTAGTGATATGGACTGGAATAGGACTATATTACTAGTGATATGGACTGGAATAGGACTATATTACTAGTGATATGGACTGGATTAGGACTATATTACTAGTGATATGGACTGGAATAGGACTATATTACTAGTGATATGGACTGGAATAGGACTATATTACTAGTGATATCGACTGGAATAGGACTATATTACTAGTGATATCGACTGGAATAGGACTATATTACTAGTGATATGGAATAGGACTATATTACTAGTGATATGGACTGGAATAGGACTATATTACTAGTGATGTGGACTGGAATAGGACTATATTACTAGTGATATCGACTGGAATAGGACTATATTACTAGTGATATGGACTGGAATAGGACTATATTACTAGTGATATGGAATAGGACTATATTACTAGTGATATGGACTGGAATAGGACTATATTACTAGTGATATGGACTGGACTAGGACTATATTACTAGTGATATGGACTGGAATAGGACTATATTACTAGTGATATCGACTGGAATAGGACTATATTACTAGTGATATGGACTGGAATAGGACTATATTACTAGTGATGTGGACTAGAATAGGACTATATTACTAGTGATATCGACTGGAATAGGACTATATTACTAGTGATATGGAATAGGACTATATTACTAGTGATATGGACTGGAATAGGACTATATTACTAGTGATATGGACTGGAATAGGACTATATTACTAGTCATATGGACTGGAATAGGACTATATTACTAGTGATATCGACTGGAATAGGACTATATTACTAGTGATATGGAATAGGACTATATTACTAGTGATATGGACTGGAATAGGACTATATTACTAGTGATGTGGACTAGAATAGGACTATATTACTAGTGATATCGACTGGAATAGGACTATATTACTAGTGATATGGACTGGAATAGGACTATATTACTAGTGATATGGACTGGAATAGGACTATATTACTAGTGATATGGACTGGAATAGGACTATATTACTAGTGATATGGACTGGAATAGGACTATATTACTAGTGATATCGACTGGAATAGGACTATATTACTAGTGATATGGACTGGAATAGGACAATGTTACTAGTGATATGGACTGGAATAGGACTATATTACTAGTGATATGGACTGGAATAGGACTATATTACTAGTGATATGGACTGGAATAGGACTATATTACTAGTGATATGGACTGGAATATGACTATATTACTAGTGATATGGACTGGAATAGGACAATATTACTAGTGATATGGACTAGGACTATATTACTAGTGATATGGACTGGAATATGACTATATTACTAGTGATATGGACTGGAATAGGACAATATTACTAGTGATATGGACTAGGACTATATTACTAGTGATATGGACTGGAATATGACTATATTACTAGTGATATGGACTGGAATAGGACAATATTACTAGTGATATGGACTAGGACTATATTACTAGTGATATGGACTGGAATAGGACAATATTACTAGTGATATGGAATAGGACTATATTACTAGTGATATGGACTGGAATATGACTATATTACTAGTGATATGGACTGGAATAGGACAATATTACTAGTGATATGGACTGGAATAGGACTATATTACTAGTGATATGGACTGTAATAGGACTATATTATTAGTGATATGGACTAGAATAGGACTATATTACTAGTGATATGGAATGGGACTATATTACTAGTGATATTGACTGGAATAGGACTATATTACTAGTGATGTGGACTGGAATAGGACTATATTACTAGTGATATGGAATAGGACTATATTACTAGTGATGTGGACTAGAATAGGACTATATTACTAGTGATATGGAATAAGACTATATTACTAGTGATATGGACTGGAATAGGACTATATTACTAGTGATATTGACTGGAATAGGACTATATTACTAGTTATATGGACTATAGTAGGACTATATTACTAGTGATGTGGACTGGAATAGGACTATATTACTAGTGATATGGACTGGAATAGGACTATATTACTAGTGATATGGACTGGAATAGGACTATATTACTAGTGATATGGACTGGAATAGGACTATATTACTAGTGATATGGACTGGAATAGGACTATATTACTAGTGATATCGACTGGAATAGGACTATATTACTAGTGATATGGAATAGGACTATATTACTAGTGATATGGACTGGAATAGGACTATATTACTAGTGATGTGGACTAGAATAGGACTATATTACTAGTGATATCGACTGGAATAGGACTATATTACTAGTGATATGGAATAGGACTTTATTACTAGTGATATGGACTGGAATAGGACTATATTACTAGTGATATGGACTGGAATAGGACTATATTACTAGTCATATGGACTGGAATAGGACTATATTACTAGTGATATCGACTGGAATAGGACTATATTACTAGTGATATGGAATAGGACTATATTACTAGTGATATGGACTGGAATAGGACTATATTACTAGTGATGTGGACTAGAATAGGACTATATTACTAGTGATATCGACTGGAATAGGACTATATTACTAGTGATATGGACTGGAATAGGACTATATTACTAGTGATATGGACTGGAATAGGACTATATTACTAGTGATATGGAATAGGACTATATTACTAGTGATATGGACTGGAATAGGACTATATTACTAGTGATATGGACTGGAATAGGACTATATTACTAGTGATATGGACTGGAATAGGACTATAGTACTAGTGATATAGAATAGGACTATATTACTAGTGATGTGGACTGGAATAGGACTATATTACTAGTGATATGGACTGGAATAGGACTATATTACTAGTGATGTGGACTGGAATAGGACTATATTACTAGTGATATCGACTGGAATAGGACTATATTACTAGTGATATAGAATAGGACTATATTACTAGTGATGTGGACTAGAATAGGACTATATTACTAGTGATATGGAATAAGACTATATTACTAGTGATATGGACTGGAATAGGACTATATTACTAGTGATATGGACTGGAATAGGACTATATTACTAGTGATATGGACTGGAATAGGACTATATTATTAGTGATGTGGACTGGAATAGGACTATATTACTAGTGATATTGACTGGAATAGGACTATATTACTAGTGATATGGACTATAGTAGGACTATATTACTAGTGATGTGGACTGGAATAGGACTATATTACTAGTGATATGGACTGGAATAGGACTATATTACTAGTGATATGGACTGGAATAGGACTATATTACTAGTGATATCGACTGGAATAGGACTATATTACTAGTGATATTGACTGGAATAGGACTATATTACTAGTGATGTGGACTGGAATAGGACTATATTACTAGTGATATGGACTGGAATAGGACTATATTACTAGTGATGTGGACTGGAATAGGACTATATTACTAGTGATATGGACTGGAATAGGACTATATTACTAGTGATATCGACTGGAATAGGACTATATTACTAGTGATATGGAATAGGACTATATTACTAGTGATATGGACTGGAATAGGACTATATTACTAGTGATATGGACTGGAATAGGACTATATTACTAGTCATATGGACTGGAATAGGACTATATTACTAGTGATATCGACTGGAATAGGACTATATTACTAGTGATATGGAATAGGACTATATTACTAGTGATATGGACTGGAATAGGACTATATTACTAGTGATGTGGACTAGAATAGGACTATATTACTAGTGATATCGACTGGAATAGGACTATATTACTAGTGATATGGACTGGAATAGGACTATATTACTAGTGATATGGACTGGAATAGGACTATATTACTAGTGATATGGAATAGGACTATATTACTAGTGATATGGACTGGAATAGGACTATATTACTAGTGATATGGACTGGACTAGGACTATATTACTAGTGATATGGACTGGAATAGGACTATATTACTAGTGATATCGACTGGAATAGGACTATATTACTAGTGATATGGACTGGAATAGGACTATATTACTAGTGATGTGGACTAGAATAGGACTATATTACTAGTGATATCGACTGGAATAGGACTATATTACTAGTGATATGGAATAGGACTATATTACTAGTGATATGGACTGGAATAGGACTATATTACTAGTGATATGGACTGGAATAGGACTATATTACTAGTCATATGGACTGGAATAGGACTATATTACTAGTGATATCGACTGGAATAGGACTATATTACTAGTGATATGGAATAGGACTATATTACTAGTGATATGGACTGGAATAGGACTATATTACTAGTGATGTGGACTAGAATAGGACTATATTACTAGTGATATCGACTGGAATAGCACTATATTACTAGTGATATGGACTGGAATAGGACTATATTACTAGTGATATGGACTGGAATAGGACTATATTACTAGTGATATGGACTGGAATAGGACTATATTACTAGTGATATGGACTGGAATAGGACTATATTACTAGTGATATCGACTGGAATAGGACTATATTACTAGTGATATGGAATAGGACTATATTACTAGTGATATGGACTGGAATAGGACTATATTACTAGTGATGTGGACTGGAATAGGACTATATTACTAGTGATGTGGACTAGAATAGGACTATATTACTAGTGATATCGACTGGAATAGGACTATATTACTAGTGATATGGAATAGGACTTTATTACTAGTGATATGGACTGGAATAGGACTATATTACTAGTGATATGGACTGGAATAGGACTATATTACTAGTCATATGGACTGGAATAGGACTATATTACTAGTGATATCGACTGGAATAGGACTATATTACTAGTGATATGGAATAGGACTATATTACTAGTGATATGGACTGGAATAGGACTATATTACTAGTGATGTGGACTAGAATAGGACTATATTACTAGTGATATCGACTGGAATAGGACTATATTACTAGTGATATGGACTGGAATAGGACTATATTACTAGTGATATGGACTGGAATAGGACTATATTACTAGTGATATGGAATAGGACTATATTACTAGTGATATGGACTGGAATAGGACTATATTACTAGTGATATGGACTGTAATAGGACTATATTACTAGTGATATTGACTGGAATAGGACTATATTACTAGTGATATGGACTATAGTAGGACTATATTACTAGTGATGTCTACTGGAATAGGACTATATTACTAGTGATATGGACTGGAATAGGACTATATTACTAGTGATATGGACTGGAATAGGACTATATTACTAGTGATATGGACTGGAATAGGACTATATTACTAGTGATATGGACTGGAATAGGACTATATTACTAGTGATATCGACTGGAATAGGACTATATTACTAGTGATATGGAATAGGACTATATTACTAGTGATATGGACTGGAATAGGACTATATTACTAGTGATGTGGACTAGAATAGGACTATATTACTAGTGATATCGACTGGAATAGGACTATATTACTGGTGATATAGAATAGGACTATATTACTAGTGATGTGGACTAGAATAGGACTATATTACTAGTGATATGGAATAAGACTATATTACTAGTGATATGGACTGGAATAGGACTATATTACTAGTGATATGGACTGGAATAGGACTATATTACTAGTGATATGGACTGGAATAGGACTATATTATTAGTGATGTGGACTGGAATAGGACTATATTACTAGTGATATTGACTGGAATAGGACTATATTACTAGTGATATGGACTATAGTAGGACTATATTACTAGTGATGTCTACTGGAATAGGACTATATTACTAGTGATATGGACTGGAATAGGACTATATTACTAGTGATATGGACTGGAATAGGACTATATTACTAGTGATATGGACTGGAATAGGACTATATTACTAGTGATATGGACTGGAATAGGACTATATTACTAGTGATATCGACTGGAATAGGACTATATTACTAGTGATATGGAATAGGACTATATTACTAGTGATATGGACTGGAATAGGACTATATTACTAGTGATGTGGACTAGAATAGGACTATATTACTAGTGATATCGACTGGAATAGGACTATATTACTAGTGATATGGAATAGGACTATATTACTAGTGATATGGACTGGAATAGGACTATATTACTAGTGATATGGACTGGAATAGGACTATATTACTAGTCATATGGACTGGAATAGGACTATATTACTAGTGATATCGACTGGAATAGGACTATATTACTAGTGATATGGAATAGGACTATATTACTAGTGATATGGACTGGAATAGGACTATATTACTAGTGATGTGGACTGGAATAGGACTATATTACTAGTGATATGGACTGGAATAGGACTATATTACTAGTGATATCGACTGGAATAGGACTATATTACTAGTGATATGGAATAGGACTATATTACTAGTGATATGGACTGGAATAGGACTATATTACTAGTGATGTGGACTGGAATAGGACTATATTACTAGTGATATCGACTGGAATAGGACTATATTACTAGTGATATGGAATAGGACTATATTACTAGTGATATGGACTGGAATAGGACTATATTACTAGTGATATGGACTGGAATAGGACTATATTACTAGTGATATGGACTGGAATAGGACTATATTACTAGTGATATGGACTGGAATAGGACTATATTACTAGTGATATCGACTGGAATAGGACTATATTACTAGTGATATCGACTGGAATAGGACTATATTACTAGTGATATCGACTGGAATAGGACTATATTACTAGTGATATGGACTGGAATAGGACTATATTACTAGTCATATGGACTGGAATAGGACTATATTACTAGTGATATCGACTGGAATAGGACTATATTACTAGTGATATGGAATAGGACTATATTACCAGTGATATGGACTGGAATAGGACTATATTACTAGTTATGTGGACTAGAATAGGACTATATTACTAGTGATATCGACTGAATAGGACTATATTACTAGTGATATGGACTGGAATAGGACTATATTACTAGTGATATGGACTGGAATAGGACTATATTACTAGTGATATGGACTGGAATAGGACTATATTACTAGTGATATCGACTGGAATAGGACTATATTACTAGAGATATGGAATAGGACTATATTACTAGTGATATGGACTGGAATAGGACTATATTACTAGTGATGTGGACTGGAATAGGACTATATTACTAGTGATATCGACTGGAATAGGACTATATTACTAGTGATATGGAATAGGACTATATTACTAGTGATATGGACTGGAATAGGACTATATTACTAGTGATATGGACTGGAATAAGACTATATTACTAGTGATATGGACTGGAATAGGACTATATTACTAGCGATATGGACTGGAATAGGACTTTATTACTAGTGATATGGACTGGAATAGGACTATATTACTAGTGATATTGACTGGAATAGGACTATATTACTAGTGATATGGACTGGAATAGGACTATATTACTAGTGATATCGACTGGAATAGGACTATATTACTAGTGATATTGATTGGAATAGGACTATATTACTAGTGATATGGACTGGAATGGGACTATATTACTAGTGATATGGACTGGAATGGGACTATATTACTAGTGATATGGACTGGAATATGACTATATTACTAGTGATATGGACTGTAATAGGACTATATTACTAGTGATATTGACTGGAATAGGACTATATTACTAGTGATATGGAATAGGACTATATTACTAGTGATATCGACTGGAATAGGACTATATTACTAGTGATATGGACTGTAATAGGACTATATTACTAGTGATATGGACTGGAATAGGACTATATTACTAGTGATATGGACTGGAATAGGACTATATTACTAGTGATATTGATTGGAATAGGACTATATTACTAGTGATATGGACTGGAATGGGACTATATTACTAGTGATATGGACTGGAATGGGACTATATTACTAGTGATATGGACTGGAATAGGACAATATTACTAGTGATATGGACTGGAATAGGACTATATTACTAGTGATATGGACTGGAATAGGACTATATTACTAGTGATATGGACTGGAATAGGACTATATTACTAGTGATATGGAAGAGGACTATATGACTAGTGATATGGACTGGAATAGGACTATATTACTAGTGATATCGACTGGAATAGGACTATATTACTAGTGATATGGAATAAGACTATATTACTATTGATATGGACTGGAATAGGACTATATTACTAGTGATATGGACTGGAATAGGACTATATTACTAGTGATATGGAATAGGACTATATTACTAGTGATGTGGACTAGAATAGGACTATATTACTAGTGATATGGAATAAGACTATATTACTATTGATATGGACTGGAATAGGACTATATTACTAGTGATATGGACTGGAATAGGACTATATTACTAGTGATATGGAATAGGACTATATTACTAGTGATGTGGACTAGAATAGGACTATATTACTAGTGATATGGAATAAGACTATATTACTATTGATATGGACTGGAATAGGACTATATTACTAGTGATATGGACTGGAATAGGACTATATTACTAGTGATATGGACTGGAATAGGACTATATTACTAGTGATGTGGACTGGAATAGGACTATATTACTAGTGATGTGGACTGGAATAGGACTATATTACTAGTGATATTGACTGGAATAGGACTATATTATTAGTGATGTGGACTGGAATAGGACTATATTACTAGTGATGTGGACTGGAATAGGACTATATTACTAGTGATGTGGACTGGAATAGGACTATATTACTAGTGATATGGAATAGGACTATATTACTAGTGATGTGGACTGGAATAGGACTATATTACTAGTGATATGGACTGGAATAGGACTATATTACTAGTGATATGGACTGGAATAGGACTATATTATTAGTGATGTGGACTGGAATAGGACTATATTACTAGTGATATGGACTATAGTAGGACTATATTACTAGTGATGTGGACTGGAATAGGACTATATTACTAGTGATGTAGACTATAGTAGGACTATATCATCTCACTAACTGTTATTAGATGTATATCCAAACAGTCAACATGACTGATAGGTATTTCATTCTGCATATTCACACAATGACTAAACCCTCCTTGATCTTTCCACAGTGGTAATCAGGAGAGGGTGGGTTCACCGTGTCTGTCCATGAAGAGTGATTGGTCCATGGACAGGCCCATTATGTTTGGAAAAGATGCCAGGTAAGTGAAAAACAGCTTCCACATTCTTGTAAATCTAGTAGTTAAACTCCTGTATAATAGTCTTTAAAACAGCTTCCACATTCCTGTAAATCTAGTAGGTTAGCTCCTGTATAATAGTCTTTAAAACAGCTACCACATTTCTCTACCACATTGTGTACAGTGAGCTGACAGCCAGTCTACTGACAGAGGACCACTTCAGATGTTCAGTGTGTACAGAGGTTCTCAAAGAGCCAGTCTCCATCCCCTGTGGACACAGTTACTGCAGACGTTGCATTGAGACCTTCTGGAACCAGACAGACTACTACTGCCCCCAGTGCAGAAAGAGATTCAGAACCCGTCCTGACCTCCTCACTAACTCAGCCTTGGAGAAAGTGATTGAGAAACTCCACCAGGCAGGGTTCAAGGTCCCTGCTCTTCCCAAGCACTGCTACGCTGGACCTGGAGATGTGGCCTGTGATTTCTGCACTGAGAAACAGCTCAAAGCTGTGAAGTCCTGTCTGACCTGCACTGCCTCCTACTGTGAGAGTCATGTCAGACATCACTACACCGTAGCAGCTCTACAGAGACACACCCTGGTGGAGGTGTCTGGAAACCTGGAGCAGAAACTGTGCCAGCTGCACCACAGAGCTCTGGAGGTCTTCTGTAAGACAGACCATGTTTCTGTTTGTCTGGTGTGTGCCTTGCAGGACCACAGAAACCATGATGTCATAAAGAATGAGAGAGATACAAAAGAGGTGGGTGTGTCTATAGTCTGGACTAGTGTTGTGTGATTGTGTCCATAATGTCCTTTTTAACTCCTTACAGATCATTGGGACGCTAGCGTCTCACCTCGACAACATCTTGTGAAATTGCAGAGCGAGAAATAAAAATGACAGAAAGTCATATTTAACATTCATGTAAATACAAGTGTCATACATCAGTTAAAAGCTTAACTTCTTGTTAATCCAGCCGCTGTGTCAGATTTCAAAAAGGCTTTATGGCGAAAGCACACCATGCGATTATCTGAGGACAGCGCCCAGCACACAAAAGCATTAAAATAATTTTCCAACCAGGCAGATGCACCACGAAAGTCAGAAATTGCGATATAATAAATGCCTTACCTTTTGAAGATCTTCTACTGTTGGCACTCCAAAAGGTCACAGCTACATCACAAATGGTCATTTTGTTCGATAAAGTCCTTCTTTATATCCCCAAAAACTCAGTTTAGCTGGCGCACTTCATTCAATAATTCACCGGTTTCCCTCCTTCAAAACACATACAAATTGAATCCCAAACGTTACCAATTAACCTCTCCAAGTGAAACAGCATTTATAATCAAACCTCAGGTACCCTAATACGTAAATAAAAAATTGAATTTAAGATGGAGAATTGTTATTGTCATTACCGGAGATAAACAACAAAGTACGCACATTCATCAGAATGCGTAACAAACACTACAGCCAAAATGGTAGCCACTTACAAAAACTACAAATTCTATCTCATATTTCCAAAAACAAGTCTGAAACTCTTTCTAATGACTGTTGACATCTAGTGGAAGCCCCAAGAACTGCAATCTGGGAGGTTTTCCCTTCATATTAAAAATGACAGCCATAGGAATCAATGGTGGGCTGAATTTTTTTATTTTCTGGATGGTTTGTCCTCGGGTTTTCAGCTGCCATATTAGTGGGCGGCAGGGTAGCCTAGTGGTTAGAGCGTTGGACTAGTAACCGAAAGGTTGAAAGTTCAAATCCCCGAGCTGACAAGGTCGTCCTGAACAGGCAGTTCATTGAAAATAAGAATTTGTTAACTGACTTGCCTAGTAAAAAAATTATATGAAAATCTTAGCTTCTGGGAGTAACAGGCAGTTTACTTTGGGCACGCTTACTGACTAGCCCAAAGAGGATAACTTATTGTTAATCCATTGACAGATTTAAAAAAAGGCTTTATGGCGAAAGCATACCATGCGATTATCTGAGGACAGCGCCCCGCACACAAAAGCATTACATACATTTTCCAACCAAGCAAAGTCGTCACAAAAGTCAGAAATAGCTATAAAATATATCACTTACCTTTGAAGATCTTCATGTGGTTGCAATCAGTCCCAGTTACATTAAATGGTCATTTTGTTAAATGGTCATTTTGTAAATTCCTTCTTTATGAAAGTCAGTTTCATTGGCGCGCTAGACTCAATATTCCACCGGTTTGCATCGTATAAAATGCATACAAATGAATCCCGTAAGTTACCAATAAACTTCTTCCAAACATAGCAAACAACGTTCCTAATCAATCCTCCTTATGTAAATAAACAATGACATTTAAGACGGAGAATACCGGAGACCATTACCGGAGATAAATAACGAAGTACGCGCACTCACCGGAACGCGCAACAAACACTACAGCCAAAATGGGAGACACTTACTAAAACTATAAATTCTAGCTCATTTTTCAAAAAACATGCCTGAAACTCTTTCTAAAGACTGTTGACATCTAGTGGAAGCCCTAGGAACTGCAATCTGGGAGGTTTTCCTGTTATATTCCCAATGACAGCCATAGGAGTCAAGGGTGAGCTGAATTTTTTTTTTCTGGATGGATTGTCCTCAGGTTTTCGCCTGCGATATCAGTTCTCTTATACTCACAGACATTATCTTAACAGTTCTGGAAACGTTCGAGTGTTTTCTATCCAATACTACCAATTATATGCATATCCTAGCTTCTGGACCTGAGTAACAGGCAGTTTACCTTGGGCACCTCATTCATCCAAACTTCCAAATACTGCCCCCTAGCCCAAATAAGTTATTAATCTCATCCATTAGGATGTAGCATTAAACAACATTGAGGACAAGCAGTCACTTGTACACGTTGTTTCCTATGCTGTTCTGGTTTAGAATTCAGTCACCTGAATCTGGAAGTATAACACATTGAGCTTCTGAGCTTCTGTACTGCATTATATTACTGTAATGATCAATTATCTTCTGTCCTGTATTATATTACTGTAATGATCAATTATTTTCTGTCCTGTATTATATTACTGTAATTATCTATTCTCTTCTGTCTTGTATTATATTACTGTAATTATCTATTCTCTTCTGTCTTGTATTATATTACTGTAATTATCAATTCTCTTCTGTCCTGTATTATATTACTGTAATTATCTATTCTCTTCTGTCTTGTATTATATTACTGTAATTATCAATTCTCTTCTGTCCTGTATTATATTACTGTAATTATTTATTCTCTTCTGTCAAGACAAAAATCACAAATCAAGACCAACAGGCTGCATTAAGATCGGAAACAAAATTGCAGAGAGATCTCCAACAAAAGAAGACGGAACTAACCAACATAATCCAACTGGAACAGGTACCGCATTATAAACCACCTGGAACAGGTACGGTATTATAATCCACCTGGAACAGGTACTGTATTATAATCCACCTGGAACAGGTGCTGTATTATAATCCACCTGGAACAGGTACTGTATTATAATCCACCTGGAACAGGTGCTGTATTATAATCCACCTGGAACAGGTACTGTATTATAATCCACCTGGAACAGGTACTGTATTATAATCCACCTGGAACAGGTACTGTATTATAATCCACCTGGAACAGGTACTGTATTATAATCCACCTGGAACAGGTGCTGTATTATAATCCACCTGGAACAGGTACTGTATTATAATCCACCTGGAACAGGTGCTGTATTATAATCCACCTGGAACAGGTACTGTATTATAATCCACCTGGAACAGGTACTTTATTATAACCCACCTGGAACAGGTGCTGTATTATAATCCACCTGGAACAGGTACTGTATTATAATCCACCTGGAACAGGTACTGTATTATAATCCACCTGGAACAGGTGCTGTACGATAGATAATCCTGTATTATGTCGGCAACTTCATAGATCGATTAATTATCACAACTCTTTTCTCATGTTAAAACTCTCTGGTGAATTATCACAACTATTTTCTCATCATGTTAAATCTATTTGTCTCTCAGACTTTAGAGAAAGCTACCTGGGAACTGACGTATCATACAAAACATTTCTACAGAGGCTTTGGCGATGTTCTTACCAAAGGTGAGTTAAATTACTGCTGAATGAATACCTTCAATAATGTATAACAACATGTTATTATGTGTTTTCTGTTATTGTCAGACTGGACAACAGACAGTGTTGTGGTGGCTGCCCTCGGTCGTCCTTTAGACCTGTACCACAACATGTTATCATGTGTTTTCTCTCCTGTGATTGTCAGACTGGACAGCAGACAGTGTTGTGGTGGCTGCCCTCGGTCGTCCTTTAGACCTGTACCACAACATGTTATCATGTGTTTTCTCTCCTGTGATTGTCAGACTGGACAGCAGACAGTGTTGTGGTGGCTGCCCTCGGTCGTCCCTTAGATCTTGGGATGTTGTATGACTGCCGCAATGAATCATTTTGTTCAGGTACTGTATGCTTTTCCAGTTTTAAAGACTTCAAAGTGTTGTGGATGTAGTTATAGTTTCTACTGCTTAGTGTCCCAGTGTTTAATGTGTTGTAAGAAAACACAATAAAAGTTATCTGTGATAGATGGGGCAAGCAGTTTCATTGAGTCTTATCTGGTTATAGCTGTGACTCAACATTACATTCCAAGTCATTGGTTTTATCAGATTAATCAATTAAGGTTAATGACTTATGGTTTGTTGAAGGTTGTGAAATGTAAAGTTATTTAGTAACCTACTTTTACCCAATTTAATAATTGAAAAGTCTGAGATTCTTCAGGTAATTCAAGTTTCTTATGTCCTTAGATGTTTTTTTGTGGAACAACAACACCATTGCTTCAATGCAGCTGTCCCTCCCTCGGACTCACACAGAGGTGAAGTGTATTGAAGGAGACTCCTTACAGGACAGATTCAGGGCTCTGGATGTGACCGCTCCTCTCAGAGCCAGTGTCCTGTCTGGACTGGTGGAGGTTGGTGGTGCTGCTGGATACCTGAACCATCCTGTTCAGTCCACACTGCAGGACCGGGTCACTCTACAGTACAGAACCACTACCAGACTGGACATGCTCAGTCACAGGGTGCTTCAGGAGGAGACAGTCAGAACACAACGAAAGGCAACTCATGTGGTCATGGCTGTTCTCTATGGAGCTCAAGCATTCTTTATCTTTGACAGCAAACACATCAACAGACAAATTAATGTAAGACGAGAGAAAACCAAGATGCTAGATGTGATTAAGAAGATGTTCAACACCTTCAATTCAGAAGATATATTCTCAAGTTTGACAGACTCCGAGAAAGTAAACAGTTTGTTGTATCAATGCACCTTACACAGTGACGTAGACCCGACAACCACAATGGATTATGACACAGCAGTAGAGGTGTACCAGTCCCTGCCAAAGCATCTGGGGCAGCGAGGAGAGAAAGCAGTGCCTGTTCGTGTCTGGCTGTACCCTCTGAAGAATCTGGACCATGCAGCGGCTTGTGTTAAATTTGCGATCAGTGAAGACCTGCTGCTCAGAGCTGAGAATGTTCTGGAACACCTGAGACGGGTCACAATGAGGTGCCAGGACACGATGTCAGACCACACCAATGCCTATGTGATGAAATGGTTCCCTTATGCTAAGGACAAACTGACACAGTTTTCACAGTTACTGTCAGAGTATCAGGTGGAGTTTCAGAAAATACTGGCCAAAGCCACAGAGTTCATTAGAGAAAATGGTGAATCAGGTTTGTTGTGGTTCAGAGAGATTCTGAAGAAACACGATCAGTCACCGTTCACTCCTCAGGCTTTAGACCACTGGCTTCACAATAAGGAAGCTGAGGTGAATGCTGTTAACATCTGCAAAACCAAGAACCTCCCCATAGTGAAATCTGAGAAGGAGCTGGAGACAGTCCTTCTAGATTCACAGACAGACAGGGTACTGTGTTTCACTCTGACCTCCCTGGAGGATGAAGATCCATTCCTCTCCACCATGGAGCAGCACAAACACTCTGTTCTAATGAACACTGTGAACCAGTCTGATCTCACTGTACAGCAGCACAAACACTCTGTACAAGACAACACCGTGAACCAATCTGGGATCACTGACCTGCAGGAGACACAGGTCAGTCAGAAAATACAATCAGACCTCCGCTTGTTCACCAAATCCTATGAAGTCAGAAGAGATGGAGAGAACATCAAGTTCATAGCAGCAGTTATACCAGATATCAGTGTTCCTGGATCCTCCATTCGTCTGTATCAACAAGGCAGTCTCATCACCACCAACTTCCAGCTGGGATTAAAACCTGATCCAGTCCAGGTAGCAGAGATAAAACAGAGCTGTGTCCTCCTGCAGTTTCCACAGTCAACCATCAGAAGACCTGAGAGGTACAGAGTAGAGTACAGAGTCATGACTACTGGTGTTCGCAAGGTTAGCAAACGACCATGGAATGTAGTAGGCTGTAGTAGTAGATGTAGTACCCTGGCTCCTGCAGAAACCTGTCTGGTGCCAGGTCTGAAACCGTTCACACTGTACCAGATCAGGTACTCTGTTATAGAACACTCTGGTATGAGTGACTTTAGCAAGGTCATTGAGGTCAAGACCCTGAGATCCCCGCCTGAACATCTGTATGTGAATCGTCTAGACAAGGAAACCGTCAAAGTGACTTGGTTCCAGCCAGAGTGTGAAGATGGTGCCTCTGTACTCCACTACAAAGTAGACTATAAAGAGACAGGACTGGAGGGCTGGTCCACCATGGTAACAGAGGGACCTGAATGTTACTGTGATGTAACTCTGAACCTCAGTACCTGCTACAGAGTCAGAGTGTCAGCTGTCTATGGAGAAGGAGACACCAGTGAAACCATCAGAGAGACAGATGTCCCTGTAAATGGTGAGTTTCTACATAACTATTTACGAATGATGAGGAAACTAACGTTTACCCTGTCCTGACCTAGATAATTATCAAATTAAATGTGAAGATGTTTTACATTAAAGAAGTCCTGACATCTGTAATTGTAATCTTCGTATTCCTACATACAGTATTTTTTACTAGTGTTAATGACTCTATGTAGCTACATGTTTATTAGTGTTAATGACTCTATGTAGCTACATGTTTATTAGTGTTAATGACTCTATGTAGCTACATGTTTATTAGTGTTAATGACTCTATGTAGCTACATGTTTACTAGTGTTAATGACTCTATGTAGCTACATGTTTATTATGTGTCTATACAGTATATTAGTGTTAATGACTCTATGTAGCTACATGTTCATTAGTGTTAATATGACTATGTAGCTACATGTTTATTATGTGTTAATGACTCTATGTAGCTACATGTTCATTAGTGTTAATGACTCTATGTAGCTACATGTTTATTAGTGTTAATGACTCTATGTAGCTACATGTTTATTATGTGTTTATACAGTATATTAGTGTTAATGACTCTATGTAGCTACATGTTTATTAGTGTTAATGACTCTATGTAGCTACATGTTCATTAGTGTTAATATGACTATGTAGCTACATGTTTATTATGTGTTAATGACTCTATGTAGCTACATGTTCATTAGTGTTAATGACTCTATGTAGCTACATGTTTATTAGTGTTAATGACTCTATGTAGCTACATGTTTATTGTGTGTCTATACAGTATATTAGTGTTAATGACTCTATGTAGCTACATGTTTATTAGTGTTAATGACTCTATGTAGCTACATGTTTATTAGTGTTAATGACTCTATGTAGCTACATGTTTATTAGTGTTAATGACTCTATGTAGCTACATGTTTATTATGTGTACAGTATATTAGTGTTAATGACTCTATGTAGCTACATGTTTATTATGACTCTATGTAGCTACATGTTTATTATGACTCTATGTAGCTACATGTTTATTATGACTCTATGTAGCTACATGTTTATTATGACTCTATGTAGCTACATGTTTATTAGTGTTATTGACTCTATGTAGCAACATGTTTATTAGTGTTAGTATGACTCTATGTAGCTACATGTTTATTAGTGTTAATGACTCTATGTAGCTACTTGTTTATTGTGTGTCTATGTAGCTACTTGTTTATTGTGTGTCTATACAGTATATTAGTGTTAACGACTATGTAGCTACATGTTTACTAGTGTTAATATGACTCTATGTATCTACATGTTTACTAGTGTTAATGACTCTATGTAGCTACATGTTTACTAGTGTTAATATGACTCTATGTAGCTACATGTTTATTATGTGTCTATACAGTATATTAGTGTTAATATGACTCTATGTAGCTACATGTTTATTAGTGTTAATATGACTCTATGTAGCTACATGTTTATTAGTGTTAATGACTCTATGTAGCTACATGTTTATTAGTGTTAATATGACTCTATGTAGCTACATGTTTATTAGTGTTAATGTGACTCTATGTAGCTACATGTTTATTAGTGTTAATATGACTCTATGTAGCTACATGTTTATTAGTGTTAATGACTCTATGTAGCTACTTGTTTATTGTGTGTCTATGTAGCTACTTGTTTATTGTGTGTCTATACAGTATATTAGTGTTAACGACTATGTAGCTACATGTTTACTAGTGTTAATATGACTCTATGTAGCTACATGTTTATTATGTGTCTATACAGTATATTAGTGTTAATATAACTGTAGCTACATGTTTATTATGTGTCTATACAGTATATTAGTGTTAATATGACTGTATGTAGCTACATGTTTATTAGTGTTAATGACTCTATGTAGCAACATGTTTATTATGTGTCTATACAGTATATTAGTGTTAATATGACTGTATGTAGCTACATGTTTATTAGTGTTAATGACTCTATGTAGCAACATGTTTATTATGTGTCTATACAGTATATTAGTGTTAATATGACTCTATGTATCTACATGTTTATTATGTGTCTATACAGTATATTAGTGTTAATATGACTCTATGTAGCAACATGTTTATTATGTGTCTATACAGTATATTAGTGTTAATATAACTGTAGCTACATGTTTATTAGAGTTTTAAATCACACTTTAAACTAAAACTTAAATAAACTTTATTTTCTATTTTTTACATTGCAGTCTGGTCCATAGACCTCTCAGAGAGAAAGGCTTCCCTCCTCCTAAAAGTGCTGAAACTCCAACCAGAGAAGAAACCAGTAGAGCTGAAGGGCTGGTCAGACGAAGAGAGTGAAGTGAGGAGTTTCCTTCAGTGTCTGCCCTACATCTCACAGCTGAGGTGAGTTGGATCAGTACAGTTCAGGGGTTGTAGTTGTCTGTCCCTGTATTTCCCTTTAGAGATGATGCTTGTAGCTTTCTGCAGTAACTTAATAATTAAATATACACATACTGTTTGGAAAATATGCAGTCTTTGTAGTCATGATTTAAGGAACAATTGAAGTGGATGATGAGTTTAGAAAGATGGTCATTGTATTTTACTCACCATAATATCACCATCAGAAATGCATATCATATCTCTCACATATTCATCTATTTGTTGTAAAACTGTTCTTGCAGTTTTACTCCACCACAGGATCAGAGAAGATCCCCTGAAGAGAGGACAAAGAGAGAGAGGACATTCCTACTGAACCTGTGCCTTCAAGCAGCTCTCCATGAGAGAGAAACCATACAAACAACTGTAGAGAAAGTGTTGTCACTGTCTAAAGTAAATCACAACCAGAAATGTGATTTCCTGCTGGATCTGTTCTCACATGTGAAGGGCTATGAGACTCAAACAGGCAGGAGGGTCCTTCCAGCATTACAGACAGTTTACCAGTCAGCCAGTCCTGCTATCTGGTCCATAGTCCTCTCAGAGAGAAAGGCCTCCCTCCTCCTAGAAGTGCTGAAACTCCAACCAGAGAAGAAACCAGTAGAGCTGAAGGGCTGGTCAGATGAAGAGAGTGAAGTGAGGAGTTTCCTTCAGTGTCTGCCCTACATCTCACAGCTGAGGTGAGTCTGAACATGTGGTGGTTAGTGATTATGTGATACTAGTGGTTATTATCTTGTAGAAACATTTGACATATTAAACTTCGTGTTGGTAAATCTTGTAGCAGTATTGTTAGAGAGGGGTAAAGGTAAAGATTTTGTTGGGGCGCCAGGCAGGTATTAACCCTGTAGAAAGGAAAAGAGTAGGATAGAGAGAGACCCACTACCAGACACACACACATCAGCAGAAGAGACTGTCTAGAGTGTAGCCTGTTAGCCACATCGCCAGCGGAGAGAAAAGATAAGACACATCATATAAAACACCCATCACAGCACAGGGGGAACCCCACCAATAATACCTCATACAATAATGATGGCAGAGCAATTTAACGGCAACTTCCTAGAAACAATTTACAAGAAAGAACCCAGTCATCAACATGAGAGGATTTGCAGTAATCTGTATTTCCTCCCAGTGGAGGAGTGCAGAGGGTATGAATGGTGGGGGGTCATAGACAAACAAAGGCCTTAAGATGTCCACAATCTTCTGGGCCACATGTCATTAGTACCACATCAATGCAGTTCAAATAACAAGACACAATAAACTGTCAAGAAACCTCCCTTTAACTAAAATGTCAAACCAAATATATCTGGCAGGGCAATGATAGTCCAGCCACGCTGAACCTCAAAGGGAAGAGCATTGAAAACATTGATAAAGTCTGCAGCAGTGTAAAGCACTGGAGAGAGAGAGAGGGGGATGAGAGAGAAGAGAGAGAGAGAGAGAGAGAGAGAGGGGGATGAGAGAGAAGAGAGAGAGAGAGGGAGAGTGAGAGAGAGAGAGAGAGAGAGAGAGCGAGAGGGGGAGAGTGAGAGAGAGAGTGAGAGAGAGAGGGAGAGAGAGAGGGGGACGAGAGAGAGAGGGACGAGAGAGAGAGGGACGAGAGAGAGAGAGGGACGAGAGAGAGAGAGAGGGACGAGAGAGAGAGAGAGGGATGAGAGAAAGAGAGAGAGGGACGAGAGAGAGAGGGACGAGAGAGAGGGACGAGAGAGATAGGGGCTAGAGAGGGCCGAGAGAGAGAGAGGGGGACGAGAGAGAGAAAGGGACGAGAGAGGGACGAGAGAGAGAGAGAGGGACGAGAGAGAGGGGAGAGAGGAGATGGAAGGGAGAGAAGAGAGAGAGTTGGGAGAGGGAGAGGGAAGAGAGTGAGAGAGGGACGAGAGACGAGAGGGACGAGAGAGAGAGGGACGAGAGGGAGAGAGAGAGAGGGAGATGGAGGGACGAAAGAGAGGGACGAGAGAGAGACGAGAGGGACGAGAGATTAGAGGGACGAGAGATTAGAGGGACGAGAGAGAGAGAGGGACGAGAGAGAGAGAGGGACGAGAGAGAGAGGGACGAGAGAGAGAGAGGGACGAGAGAGAGAGAGAGGGACGAGAGGGAGAGAGAGAGAGGGAGAGGGAGGGACGAAAGAGAGGGACGAGAGAGAGAGAGAGAGACAGACGAGAGGGACGAGAGACGAGAGGGACGAGAGAGAGAGAGGGACGAGAGAGAGAGAGGGACGAGAGAGAGAGAGAGAGGGACGAGAGAGGGAGTGAGGGACGAGAGAGAGAGGGAGAGAGAGAGAGAGAGAGACAGACGAGAGGGACGAGAGACGAGAGGGACGAGAGAGAGAGGGACGAGAGAGAGAGGGACGAGAGAGAGAGGGACGAGAAAGAGAGGGACGAGAAAGAGAGAGATGGGGACGAGAGAGAGAGGGACGAGAGACGAGAGGGACGAGAGAGAGAGAGAGAGGGAGAGAGAGATGGAGAGAGGAGGGAGAGAGGAGGGAGAGACAAGAGAGGGAGAGAGGGAGAGAGGGATGAGAGAGAGAGGGATGAGAGAGAGCGGGACGAGAGAGAGAGGGACGAGAGAGCGAGAGAGGGATGAGAGAGAGAGAGAGGGATGAGAGAGAGAGAGAGGGACGAGAGAGAGAGAGAGGGACGAGAGAGAGAGAGAGAGGGACGAGAGGGGGGCGAGAGAGAGAGAGGGCCGAGAGAGAGAGAGAGAGGGACGAGAGAGAGAGAGAGAGGGACGAGATAGAGAGAGAGAGAGAGAAAGTTAGAGGGAAGAGAGAGAGTGAGAGGGAAGAGAGAGAGAGAGCGAGAGGGAAGAGCGAGAGAGCGAGGGGGAAGAGCGAGAGAGCGAGGGAGAGTGCGAGTGAGAGAGAGAGCGAGGGAGAGTGAGTGAGAGAGAGAGTGAGAGCGAGAGAGAGTGAGAGGGAAGAGAGAGCGAGAGGGAAGAGCGAGAGAGCGAGAGGGAAGAGAGAGAGAGAGCGAGAGGGAAGAGAGAGAGAGAGCGAGAGGGAAGAGAGAGAGAGAGCGAGAGGGAAGAGAGAGAGAGAGCGAGAGGGAAGAGAGAGAGAGAGCGAGAGGGAAGAGAGAGAGAGTGAAGTAAGAGAAAGAGAAAGTTAGAGAGAGAGAGTGAGTGAGAGGGAAGAGAGAGAGAGAGAGAGAGAGAGTGAGAGAGAGAGAGAGGGAGTGAGAGTGAGAGGGAAGAGAGAGAGAGAGCGAGAGGGAAGAGAGAGAGAGAGAGGGAGAGTGAGGTAAAAGAGAGAGAGAGAGAGAGTGAGGTAAGAGAGAGAGAGAGAGAGGGAGAGTGAGGTAAGAGATTGAGAGAGAGGGAGAGTGAGGTAAAAGAGAGAGAGAGAGGGGGAGTGAGGTAAGAGAGAGAGAGAGAGAGGGAGAGTGAGGTAAGAGAGAGAGAGAGAGAGGGAGAGTGAGGTAAGAGAGAGAGAGAGAGGGAGAGGGAGGTAAGAGAGGGACAGAGAGGGAGAGTGAGGTAAGAGTGAGACAGAGAGGGAGAGTGAGGTAAGAGAGAGAGAGAGCGGGAGAGTGAGGTAAGAGAGAGAGAGAGAGAGAGAGAGAGAGAGAGAGAGAGAGAGAGAAAATAAACCAGAGTTGTGCAGCATCACCACTATCAATCTGCCCCCCAGAGAGTCTCCTTTCTGACTGCTGATGCAAAGTGGCAGCACACGGTGAAGGCTCCGTATAAAACTACACATGTTGGTGAATCTGGGAACATTTATCAGCCCATTTTCTGACGTAACTAATGATGCATTACTAAATGTCACAGATAGATAATGTGAACGTCTCTAAAAATGAAATACTTTAACATGTAACCAAATCACATTATGTCAATGTTTAACTACTTCATATATCTTTATCTATTACTGGTTTCATGTGTTCATCCATGTCTGAATCAGCTCTTACTGTCCTTGTTGCAGTTTCTGTCCACGGAGGTCTGATTCCTCAAAGCTGATCAAGTTCCTGGTGGATCTCCTGTCTCAAGCAGCAGAGTGGGAGGAGCAGACAGGAGAGAAGACACTGAAGCTGGTATCATCAGTGTGTACTTACAGCACCTTTCCTTATCGCCATGGAGACAATTCTGAACAGAGTGATTTCCTGCTGGATCTGTACTCACATGTGAGGGACTATGAGACTCAAACAGGCAGGAGTGTCCTTCCAGCATTACAGGCAGTTTACCAGTCAGCCAGGCCTGCAGTCTGGTCCATAGACCTCAGAAAGAGAAAGGCCTCCCTCCTCCTAGAAGTGCTGAAACTCCAACCAGAGAAGAAACCAGTAGAGCTTAAGAGCTGGTCAGATGAAGAGAGTGAAGTGAGGAGTTTCCTTCAGTGTCTGCCCTACATCTCACAGCTGAGGTGAGTCTGAACATGTGGTGGTTAGTGATTATGTGATGCTAGTGGTTATTATCTTGTAGAAACATTTGACAAATAAAACTTCAAGTGTTGGTAAATCTTGTAGCAGTATTGTTAGAGAGGGGTAAAGGTAAAGATTTTGTTGGGGCGCCAGGCAGGTATTAACCCTGTAGAAAGGAAAAGAGTATGATAGAGAGAGACCCACTACCAGACACACAGACATCAGCAGAAGAGACTGTCTAGAGTGTAGCCTGTTAGCCAGATAGCCAGTGGAGAGGAAAGATAAGACACACCATATAAAACACCCATCACAGCACAGGGGGAACCCCACCAATAATACCTCATACAATAATGATGGCAGAGCAATTTAACGGCAACTTCATAGAACAATTTACAAGAAAGAACCCAGTCATCAACATGAGAGGATTTGCAGTAATCTGTATTACCTCCCAGTGGAGGAGTGCAGAGGGTATGAATGGTGGGGGGTCATAGACAAACAAAGGCCTTACAATGTCCACAATCTTCTGGGCCACATGTCATTAGTACCACATCAATGCATTTCAAATAACAAGACACAATAAACTGTCAAGAAACCTCCCTTTAACTAAAATGTCAAACCAAATATATCTGGCAGGGCAATGATAGTCCAGCCACGCTGAACCTCAAAGGGAAGAGCATTGAAAACTATAATAAAGTCTCCTGCTGTGTAAAGTCCTGGAGAGAGAGAGAGAGGGGAGGGGGGAGGGGGAGAGAGGGAAGAGAGAGGAGAGAGAGGGAAGAGAGGGAAGAGAGAGGGAAGAGAGGGAAGAGAGAGGGAAGAGAGGGAAGAGAGAGAGAGAGGGAAGAGAGAGAGAGAGGGAAGAGAGAGAGAGAGGGAAGAGAGAGAGAGAGAGGGAAGAGAGGGAAGAGAGAGAGAGAGGGAAGAGAGAGAGAGAGAGGGAAGAGAGGGAAGAGAGAGAGAGAGGGAAGAGAGAGAGAGAGAGGGAAGAGAGGGAAGAGAGAGAGAGAGAGGGAAGAGAGAGAGAGAGAGGGAAGAGAGAGAGAGAGAGAGAAGAGAGAGAGAGGGACGAGAGAGAGATGAGAGAGGGGGAGAGAGAGAGATGAGAGAGAGAGAGAGGGAAGAGAGGGAAGAGAGAGAGAGAGAGGGAAGAGAGAGAGAGAGAGAAGAGAGAGAAGAGAGAGAGAGAGAGGGACGAGAGAGAGATGAGAGAGGGGGAGAGAGAGATGAGAGAGAGAGAGGGAAGAGAGGGAAGAGAGAGAGAGAGGGAAGAGAGAGAGAGAGAGGGAAGAGAGAGAGAGAGAGATGAGAGAGAAGAGAGAGAGAGGGACGAGAGAGAGATGAGAGAGGGGGAGAGAGAGAGATGAGAGAGAGAGAGAGGGATAAGAGAGAGGGAAGAGAGAGAGGGAGAAGAGAGGGAAGGGGTGGGAGAGAGAGAGGAGAGGAAAGAGAGAGAGGAGAGGGAAGAGAGAGACAAGGGGGATAGAGAGGAGAGAGAGAGAGAGAGGGAAGAGAGAGAGAGAGAGAGGGGAGAGAGAGAAGAGATGGAAGAGAGAGAGGGACGATAGAGGGACGAGAGAGAGAGAGGGTCGAGAGAGGGACGATAGAGGGACGAGAGAGGGAGAGAGGGAGAGGGACGAGAGAGAGAGAGGGACGAGAGAGAGAGAGGGACGAGAGAGAGAGAGGGACGAGAGAGAGAGAGGGACGAGAGAGAGAGAGCGGGACGAGAGAGAGAGAGCGGGACGAGAGAGAGAGAGACGAGAGAGAGAGAGGGACGAGAGAGAGAGAGAGAGGGACGAGAGAGAGAGAGAGGGACGAGAGAGAGAGAGGGACGAGAGAGAGAGGGAAGAAGAGGGAGGGAAGAGAAAGAAGAGGGAGGGAAGAGAAAGAAGAAGGAGTGAAGAGAAAGAAGAAGGAGTGAATAGAGGAAAGAGAGGGAAGATAGGGAGGAGAGAGGTGAGGAAAGAGAGAGGGGAGAGAGAGAGAGGGGGAAGAGAGAGTGCGAAGAAAGAGAGCGTGACGAGAGAGTGAGGGGGTAGAAAGAGAGAAAAGGTGTAGAGGGAAGTGAGAGGAGAGGTAAGAGAGAGAGGGGAGAGGTAAGAGAGAGGGGAAAGTTAAGATGGAGAGGGAAGAGAGAGGGGAGAGAGGAGAGAGAAGAGAGAGTAAGGGAAGATAGGGGGAAGAGAGAGAGAGACGGGGGAGAGGGAGAGAGGGAAGAGGGAAAGTGTGAGAGAGAGGGAAGAGTGAGAGAGAGGGAAGAGGGAGAGAGACAAGAGGAAGAGGGAAGAGCGGGAATAGAGAGATAGAGAGAAAGGGATCAGAGGAAGAGAGCAAGAGGAGAGAGAAGAGAGAATAAACCAAGGTTGTGCAGCATCACCACTATCAAACTGCCCCCCAGAGAGCCTCCTTTCTGATTGGTATATCTTTATCTATGACTGGTTTCATGTGTTCATCCATGTCTGAATCAGCTGTTACTGTCCTTGTTGCAGTTTCTGTCCATGGAGGTCTGTTCCCTCAAAGCAGATCAAGTTCCTGGTGGATCTCCTGTCTCAAGCAGCAGAGTGGGAGGAGCAGACAGGAGAGAAGACACTGAAGCTGGTATCATCAGTGTGGACTTACAGCACCTTTCCTTTTCCCTATGGAGACAGTTCTGAACAGAGTGATTTCCTGATTGATCTGTTCTCACATGTGAAGGACTATGAGACTCAAACAGGCAGGAGTTTCCTTCCAGCATTACAGCCAGTTTACCAGTCAGCTCCTGCAGTCTGGTCCATAGACCTCTCAGAGAGAAAGGCCTCCCTCCTCCTAGAAGTGCTGAAACTCCAACCAGAGAAGAAACCAGTAGAGCTGATGGGTTGGTCAGAAGAAGAGAGTGTAGTGAGGAGTTTCCTTCAGTGTCTGCCCTACATCTCACAGCTGAAGTGAGTGAGTTTATCCAACAAGAGTCCTTATGTCACTGACCTGGTGTAGATAGTATTCATGTTTTACACTGTCTTTATCTTGTTAATACATTAACATGTGAAGAAGCTGTAGAAACTCTAATTCAGTAGGAATTGAAATTGAACAAAATTCCAATTCATAGTTGTATTGTTTTAAAAGATGAAGTCATGTGGTGCTATTAGTTTTCAGTTCCCCAACCCTGTTACTCATATCAGTCCTCATCACTCACCTGTATATCATCTCTGTTTTAAACTGTCTGTTCAGATTTCCTCTACTGAAGGATAATATAGAGACAAGAAAGAGAGAGAAGACATTCCTACTGAATCTGTGTCTTCAAGCAGTTATCCATGAGAGAGGAACCATACAAACAACTGTTCAGAAAATGTTGTCACTGTCTAAAGTATATCGCTTTCAGAAATGTGATTTCCTGCTGGATCTGTACTCACATGTGAAGGGCTATGAGACTCAAACAGGCAGGAGTGTCCTTCCAGCATCACAGCCAGTTTACCTGTCATCTCCTGCAGTCTGGTCCATAGACCTCTCAGAGAGAAAGGCCTACCTCCTCCTAGAAGTGCTGAAACTCCGACCAGAGAAGAAACCAGTAGAGCTGAAGGGCTGGTCAGATGAAGAGAGTGAAGTGAGGAGTTTCCTTCAGTGTCTGCCCTACATCTCCCAGCTGTGGTGAGTCTGAACATGTGTGGTGGTTAGTGATTATGTGATGCTAGTGGTTATTATCTTGTAGAAACATTTGACATATTAAACTTCAATTGTTGGTAAATCTTGTAGCAGTAGGAAGCGAGAGAGAGAGAAAGAAAAGGGAAGAGAGAGGGGACGAGAGAGAGATGAACGGAGAGAGGTGGGAGGGGGGGGGAGAGCGAGGAGAGAGAGATGTAAGAGAGTGAAGATGACCGTTATCTATAGTTTCATTTTCCATATTTATATTTATTACATTACATTCTACTATTGACTGTTACCATTTTATTGTTAATGTTTTATTATTTACTGCCATTTTATATTATTGTTTATAATTGTATTACATATATTGTATACATTGTTGCTTTGGCATATTGATACAATGGTTTTCATTGAGAGAGAAAGAGAGAGCGAGGAAAGAGAGAACGAGGAAAGAGAGAACGAGGAGAGAGAGAGAGACGCTACCACGGAACGACGAAAAGACTTCCACCCTGCCACGCAAGTATTTCCCGTGACTGTGCCTCAAAACCAAATGTTTTCCTGGCCCACCACTCCACCCTGGACTTGAACAGCCTCTATGACCAGGTCCACCTCTACAAGGCAGCAGTGCCCACCTTTGCCCGGACTCTAAAGGACATCGCTCTCAAACGTATCCCCAACACTTCACACAGGAGCAACAGATCAATAGACACCCTGCCCAGACCAGTGAGACACCCTCCCAGCACCATCAGCCACATCCTCACTCCAACCAATCAACACCCCCCAAGTCAACCATGCCCACACCCCATTTAGGCCCCCTCAGATCAGACCTATGCCCCTCCTGCCCACCCCATGCACCCTACCCCTGCAAAGAGGGCCTGAAACATGGAAGTCACAGATACGCCCAGGCTGTGAGCGGGCCCAACCTCCACTCTTACACTAGCCCAAGCCAATGGCATGTACCAGATGCTCAGCGGGCTCTGCTCACACTTACTGGCCTGAGGCCAAACCATAAAACCGACAACATTGGACACTTTATGGAACTCAAAGCCTTCACTATCTCATCCTTGAATATCCAAGGCCTGAGGTCATCTGCCTTTGGCCTGAAGAGCAGGAACATGGACTTAATCAAAGAAATCGGTAATACAGACAGCGTCATCCTACAAGAAACCTGATATAAAGGAGACAGGCCCACTGGTTGCCCTCTAGGTTACAGAGAGCTGGTAGTCCCATCCACCAAACTACCAGGTGTGAAACAGGGAAGTGACTCGGGGGGGGTATGCTAATTTGGTATAGAGCAGACCGAACTCACTCCATTAAATTAATCAAAACAGGAACATTTTACATTTGGCTAGAAATTCAAAAGGAAATTATCTTAACAGAGAAAAATGTCCTCCTGTGTGCTACCTATATCCCCCCACTAGAATCCCCATACTTTAATGAAGACAGCTTCTACATCCTAAAGTGGGAGATCAATAGTTTCCAGGCCCAGGGACATGTACTGGTCTGTGGTGACCTAAATGCCAGAACAGGACAAGAACCTGACACCCTCAGCACACAGGGGGACAAACACCTGCCTGCAGGTGACAGCATTCCCTCCCACATATGCCCCCCTAGACACAACTATGACAACATAACCAACAAAAGCGGGTCACATCTACTGCAGCTCTGTCGCACGCTGGGTATGTACATAGTCAATGGTAGACATCGAGGGGACTCCTATGGTAGGTACACCTCAATCTCATCTCTTGGCAGTAGTACTGTAGACTACTGTAGACTACTTCATCACTGACCTCAACCCAGAGTCTCTCAGAGCGTTCACAGTCAGCCCACTGACACCCCTATCAGATCACAGCAAAATCACATTCTACTTGAACAGAGCAATCCTCAATCATGAGCCATCAATGCCAAAGGAACTGAGTAACATTAAGAAATGCTATAGACGGAAGGAATGCAGTTTGGAAACCTACCAAAAAACAATTAGGCAACAACAAATTCAATCCCTTTTAGACAATTTCCTGGGTAAAATGTTCCACTGTAATAGTGAAGGTGTAAACTTGGCAGTAGAAAATCTTAACAGTATATTCGACCTCTCAGCTTCCCTATCAAATCTAAAAATCTCAATTAGAAAACCGAAGAAAATGAACAACAATGACAAATGGTTTGATGAAGAATGCAAAAATCTAAGAAAGAAATTGAGAAACCTGTCCAAACAAAAACATAGAGACCCGGAAAACCTGAGTCTACGCCTTCACTATGGTGAGTCACTAAAACAATACAGAAATACACTACGGAAAAAGAAGGAACAGCACGTCAGAAATCAGCTCAATGTAATTGAAGAATCCATAGAATCTAACCACTTCTGGGAAAATTGGAAAACACTAAACACATAACAACATGAAGAATTACCTATCCAAAATGGAGATGTATGGATAAACCACTTTTCCAATAGATGCTAGTGCCAATATGCGTCAACAGCAACCTTGGGAAAATCCTATGCATTATCATTAACAGAAGACTCGTACATTTCCTCAGTGAAAACAATGTACTGAGAAAATGTCAAATTGGCTTTTTACCAAATTATCGTACGACAGACCACGTATTCACCCTGCGCACCCTAATCGACAAACAAACAAACAAAAAAAAAAGGCAAAGTCTTCTCATGCTTTGTTGATTTCAAAAAAAGCCGTTGATTCAATTTGCCATGAGGGTCTGCAATACAAATTGATGGAAAGTGGTGTTGGGAAAAAACATGCGACATTATAAAATCTATGTACACAAACAACAAGTGTGCAGTTAAAATAGGCAAAAAACACACACATTTCTTTCCACAGGGCCGTGGGGTGAGACAGGGATGCAGCTTAAGCCCCACCCTCTTCAACATATATATATCAACTAATTGGCGAGGGCACTAGAACAGTCTGCAGCACCCGGCCTCACCCTACTAGAATCTGAAGTCAAACGTCTACTGTTTGCTGATGATCTGGTGCTTCTGTCACCAACCAAGGACGGCCTACAGCAGCACCTAGATAGTCTGCATAAATGCTGTCAGACCTGGGCCCTGACAGTATATCTCAGTAAGACCAAAGTAATGATGTTCCAAAAAAGGTCCAGTCGCCAGGACCACAAATACAAATTCCATCTAGACACCGTTGCCCTAGAGCACACAAAAAACTATACATACCTTGGCCTAAACATCAGCGCCACAGGTAACTTCCACAAAGCTGTGATCGATCTGAGAGACAAGGCAAGAAGGGCTTTCTATCTCATCAAAAGGAACATAAAATGTAACATACCAATTAGAATCTGGCTAAAAATACTTTAATCAGTTATAGAACCCATTGCATCCATTGTATCTGGGGTCCGCTCATCAACCAATAATTCACAAAATGGGACAAATACCAAATTGAGACAATGCATGCAGAATTCTGCAAAAATATCCTCCGTGTACAACATAAAACACCAAATAATACATGCAGAACAGAATTAGGCCGATACCTGCTAATTATCAAAATCCATAAAAGAGAAGTTAAAATCTACAACCACCTAAAAGGAAGCGATTCCCAAACCTTCCATAACAAAGCCATCACCTACAGAGAGATGAACCTGGAGAAGAGTCCCCTAAGCAAGCTGGTACTGGGACAAACACAAACATACCCCACAGAGCACCAGGACAGCAACACAATTAGACCCAACCAAATCATGAGAAAACAAAAAGATAATTACTTGACACATTGGAAAGAATTAACAAAAAACAGAGCAAACTAGAATGCTATTTGACCTTAAACAGAGAGTACACAGTGGCAGAATGCCTGACCACTGTCAGGATTGTCTAGATTTTTAAGGCACTTGCTTGCAGTTCCTATCGCTTCCACTAGATGTCAACAGTCTTTAGAAATTGGTTGATGTTTTTCCTTTGAGAAATGAAGAAGTAGCCATTTCCTATCTGGGTGGATAGCCAAGTGTACTGTTGTGGTTGGGGGACGCTCCACTTTGTTTTCGTCCAGTACTGAACACAGTTTATTCCGTCTTAAATTTGATTGATTATTTACGTTTAAAAATACCTAAAGTTGGAAAGTTGTTTACAGGTAACTTATTAGATACTTTGTAGGCATGTTGGGCGAGTTGAGAATCAAACGCGCCAAATAAATTGACATTTTGGGGATATAAAGGACAGAATTTATCGAACAAAAGGACCATTTGTGATGTTTAATGGACATATTGGAGTGCCAACAGAAGAGGATCTTCAAAGGTATGAATTATATCGTTATTTCTGAGTTCTGTGTCGAGCCTGGCGGGTTGAAATATGATTGTCATGTGTTTGTTTGATGGGGTGCTGTCCTTAGAAAATAGCATGGTTTGCTTTTGCCGTAAATTCTTTTTGAAATCTGACACTGTGGCTGGATTAACAAGAAGTTCCTCTTTAAACCCATGTTTAACACTTGTATGATTTATGAATTATTATTATGAGTATTTCTGTTTTTGAATTTGGGATCACTAAGAGGTTAACTATTTGTACATCGTTACAACACTGCTTAACCTGTTGCGACGAGCAATCCCGTATCCGGGATTAATTATAGCGTAATTATATCCTCAAGCTCATTACCATAACGCAACGTTAACTATTCATGAAAATCGCAAATGAAATTAAATAAATATATTGGCTTTAAGCCTAGCATTCAGCGTGCAACATTTTCACAAAAACAAGAGAAGCATTCAAATAAAATAATTTACCTTTGAAGAACTTCAGATGTTTTCAATGAGGAGACTCTCAGTTAGATAGCAAATGTTCAGTTTTTCCAAAAATATTATTTGTGTAGGACAAATCGCTCCGTTTTGTTCATAACGTTTGGGTAAGAAAAACCCCGAAAATTAAGTCATTACAATGCAAACTTTCTTCCAAATTAACTCCATAATATCGACAGAAACATGGCAAACGTTGTTTAGAATCAACCCTCAAGGTGTTTTTCACATATCTATCGATGATAAATCATTCATGGCAGTTGACTTTCTCCTCTGAAGAAAATGGAACGCGCATGGACCTGGAGATTACGCAATAATTTCGACGGAGGACACTGGGCGGACAGCTGGTAAATGTAGTCTCTTATGGTCAATCTTCCAATGATATGCCTACAAATACGTCACAATGCTGCAGACACCTCGGGGAAACGACAGAAAGTGCAGGCTCATGCCTGGCGCATTCACAGCCATATAAGGAGACATTGGAACACAGGGCATTCAAAATCTGGACCATTTCCTGTATGAAATTTCATCTTGGTTTCGCCTGTAGCATTAGTTCTGGGGCACTCACAGATAATATCTTTGCAGTTTTGGAAACGTCAGAGTTTTTTCTTCCCAAAGCTGTCAATTACATGCATAGTCGAGCATCTTTTCGTGACAAAATATCTTGTTTAAAACGGGAATGTTTTTTATCCAAAAATTAAGAGCGCCCCCTATCTTGAAGAAGTTAAATACATAATATGACATTTGTAATGTCTTTATTCTTTTGAAACTTCTGTGAGTGTAATGTTTACTGTTCATTTTTATTGTTTATTTCACTTTTGTATATTATCTACCTCACTAGCTGTGGCAATGTTTACATATGTTTCCCATGACAATAAAGCCCCTTGAATTGAATTGAGAGAGTTAGACGGAAGAGAGAGAGAGTGCGAGAGGGAAGAGAGGGAAGAGGGAGAGAGAGAGAGAGAGAGAGAGAGAGAGAGAGAGAGAGAGAGAGAGAGAGAGAGAGAGAGAGAGAGAGAGAGAGAGAGAGAGAGAGAGAGAGAGAGAGAGAGAGAGAGAGAGAGAGAGAAAATAAACCAGAGTTGTGCAGCATCACCACTATCAAACTGCCCCCAGAGAGTCTCCTTTCTGACTGCTGATACAAAGTGGCAGCACACAGTGAACGCTCCGTATAAAACTACACATGTTGGTGAATCTGGGGACATTTATCAGCCCATTTCCTGACGTAACTAATGATGCATTACTAAATGTCACAGATAAATCATGTGAATGTCTCAAATTAAATACTTTAACATATAACCAAATCACATTATGTCAATGTACAACTACTTCATATATCTTTAACTATGACTGGTATCTTGTGTTCATCCATGTCTGAATCAGCTGTTACTGTCCTTGTTGCAGTTTCCATCCATGGAGGTCTGATCCCTCAAAGCAGATCAAGTTCCTGGTGGATCTCCTGTCTCAAGCAGCAGAGTGGGAGGAGCAGACAGGAGAGAAGACACTGAAGCTGGTATCATCAGTGTGGACTTACAGAACCTTTCCTTTTCTCAATGGAGACAATTCTCAACAGAGTAATTTCCTGCTGGATCTGTACTCACATGTGAGGGACTATGAGACTCAAACAGGCAGGAGTTTCCTTCCAGCATTACAGCCAGTTTTCCAGTCAGCTCCTGCAGTCTGGTCCATAGACCTCTCAGAGAGAAAGGCCTCTCTCCTCCTAAAAGTGCTGAAACTCCAACCAGAGAAGAAACCAGTAGAGCTGAAGGGCTGGTCAGATGAAGAGAGTGAAGTGAGGAGTTTCCTTCAGTGTCTGCCCTACATCTCAAAGCTGTGGTGAGTTGGATCAGTACATTTCAGGGATTGTAGTCGTCTGTCCCTGTATTTCCCTTTAGAGAGGATGCTTGTTGCTTTCTGCAGTAACTTAATAATTAAATATACACATAATGTTTAAAAAGATGCAATCTTACTTTGTGGTCAGGATTTTAAGGAACAATTGAAGTGGATGATGAGTTTAGAAAGATAGTCATTGTATTTTACCCTCCATAATGTGACCATCAGAAATGCATATCATATCTCTCACATATTCATCTATTTGTTGTTAAACTGTTCTTGCAGTTTTACTCCACCACAGGGTCAGAGAAGATCCCCTGAAGAGAGGACAAAGAGAGAGAGGACATTCCTACTGAATCTGTGTCTTCAAGCAGCTCTCCATGAGAGAGGAACCATACAAACAACTGTAGAGAAAGTGTTGTCACTGTCTGAAGTATATCACAATCAGAAATGTGATTTTCTGCTGGATCTGTTCTCACATGTGAAGGACTATGAGACTCAAACAGGCAGGAGGGTCCTTCCAGCATTACAGACAGTTTACCAGTCAGCCAGTCCTGCAGTCTGGTCCATAGACCTCTCAGAGAGAAAGGCCTCCTTCCTCCTAGAAGTTCTGAAACTCCAACCAGGGAAGAAACCAGTAGAGCTGAAGGACTGGTCAGACGAAGAGAGTGAAGTGAGGAGTTTCCTTCAGTGTCTGCCCTACATCTCACAGCTGAGGTGAGTTGGATCAGTACAGTTCAGAGATTGTAGTTGTCTGTCCCTGTATTTCCCTTTAGAGAGGACGTTTGTAGCTTTCTGCAATAACTTAATGACCTAAATATACACATACTGTTTGGAAAATATGCAGTATTTGTAGTCATGATTTTAAGGAACAATTGAAGTGAATGTTGAGTTTAGAAAGATAGTCATTGTATTTTACCAACCATAATGTGACCATCAGAAATGCATATCATATCACTCACATATTCATCTATTTGTTGTTAAACTGTTCTTGCAGTTTTACTCCTCCACAGGATCAGAGAAGATCCCCTGAAGAGAGGACAAAGAGAGAGAGGACATTCCTACTGAATCTGTGTCTTCAAGCAGCTCTCCATGAGAGAGGAACCATACAAACAACTGTAGAGAAAGTGGTGTCACTGTCTAAAGTATATCACAACCGGAAAGATGATTTCCTGTTGGATCTGTGCTCACATGTGAAGGACTATGAGACTCAAACAGGCAGGAGTGTCCTTCCAGCATTACAGCCAGTTTACCAGTCAGCTCCTGCAGTCTGGTCCATAGACCTCTCAGAGAGAAAGGCCTCCCTCCTCCTAGAAGTGCTGAAACTCCAACCAGAGAAGAAACCAGTAGAGCTGAAGGACTGGTCAGACGAAGAGAGTGAAGTGAGGAGTTTCCTTCAGTGTCTGCCCTACATCTCACAGCTGAGGTGAGTCTGAACATGTGATGCTAGTTGTTATTGTCTTGTAGAAACATTTGACATTTAAAACTTTGTGTTGGCAAATCTTGTAGCAGTATTGTTAGAGAGGGGTAAAGGTAAAGATTTGTTGGGGCGCCAGGCAGGTATTAACCCTGCAGAAAGGAAAAGAGTAGGATAGAGAGAGACCCACTACCAGACACACACACATCAGCAGAAGAGACTGTCTAGAGTGTAGCCTGTTAGCCAGATAGCCAGTGGAGAGAAAAGATAACTCACCATATAAAACACCCATCACAGCACAGAGGGAACCCCACCAATAATACCTCATAAAATAATGATGGCAGAGCAATTTAACAACAACTTCCTAGAAGCAATTTACAAGAAAGAACCCATTCATCAACATGAGAGGATTTGCAGTAATCTGTATTACCTCCCAGTGGAGGAGTGCAGAGGGTATGAATGGTGGGGGGTCATAGACAAACAAAGGCCTTAAAATGTCCACAATCTTCTGGGCCACATGTCATTAGTACCACATCAATACAGTTCAAATAACAAGACACAATAAACTGTCAAGAAACCTCCCTTTAACTAAAATGTCAACCCAAATATGTCTGGCAGGGCAATGATAGTCCAGCCACGCTGAACCTCAAAGGGAAGAGCATTGAAAACTATAATAGTCTCCTGCTGTGTAAAGTCCTGGAGAGAGAGAGAGAGGGTAGGGGGGAGGGGGAGAGAGGGAAGAGAGAGGAGAGAGAGGGACGAGAGAGAGATGAGAGAGGGAAGGGGTGGGAGAGATAGAGGAGAGGGAAGAGAGACACAAGGGGGAGAGAGAGGAGAGAGAGAGAGAGAGAGAGGGACGAGAGAGAGATGAGAGAGGGAAGGGGTGGGAGAGAGAGAGGAGAGGGAAGAGAGACACAAGGGGGAGAGAGAGAGAGAGAGAGAAGGAAGAGGGAAAAGAGAGGGAAGAGTGAGGGAAGAGTGGGGGAGAGGGAAGAAGAGAGAGGGAAGAGAGGGAAGAGGGAAGAGAGAGGGAAGGAAGAGGGAAGAGAGAGGTAAGAGAGAGGGAAGAGTGAAGAGTGAGGGAAGAGGGAAAGAGTGAGAGAGGGAAGAGGGAAAGAGTGAGAGAGGGAAGAGGGAAAGAGTGAAAGAGGGAAGAGGGAAAGAGTGAGAGGGAAGAGGGAAAGAGTGAGAGGGAAGAGGGAAAGAGTGAGAGGGAAGAGGGAAAGAGTGAGAGGGAAGAGGGAAAGAGTGAGAGAGGGAAGAGGGAAAGAGGGAAGAGGGAAGAGGGAAAGAGTGAGAGGGAAGAGGGAAAGAGTGAGAGAGGGAAGAAGGAAAGAGTGAAAGAGGGGAAGAGGGAAAGAGTGAGAGGGAAGAGGGAAAGAGTGAGAGGGAAGAGTGAGAGGGAAGAGGGAAAGAGTGAGAGAGGGAAGAAGGAAAGAGTGAAAGAGGGGAAGAGGGAAAGAGTGAGAGGGAAGAGGGAAAGAGTGAGAGGGAAGAGTGAAAGAGTGAGAGGGAAGAGTGAGAGGGAAGAGGGAAGGGGAAAGAGTGAGAGAGGGAAGAGGGAAAGAGTGAGAGGGAAGAGGGAAGAGGGAAAGAGTGAGAGATGAAAGAGGGAAAGAGTGAGAGGGAAGAGTGAAAGAGGGAAGAGGGAAAGAGGGAAAGAGTGAGAGGGAAGAGGGAAAGAGTGAGAGGGAAGAGTGAGAGGGAAGAGGGAAAGAGTGAAGAGGGAAAGAGTGAGAGGGAAGAGTGAGAGGGAAGAGTGAGAGGGAAGAGGGAAGATGGAAAGAGTGAGAGAGGGAAGAGGGAAAGAGTGAGAGAGGGAAGAGGGAAGAGGGAAAGAGTGAGAGAGGGAAGAGGGAAGAGGGAAAGAGTGAGAGAGGGAAGAGGGAAGAGGGAAAGAGTGAGATAGGGAAGAGGGAAAGAGTGAGAGAGGAAAAGAGTGAGAGAGAAGAGGGAAAGAGTGAGAGAGGGAAAGAGTGAGAAAGGGAAGAGGGAAGAGAGAGGAAAGAGGGAAGAGAGAGGAAAGAGGGAAGAGTGGGGAAGAGGGAAGAGTGAGAGAGAGGGAAGAGGGTAGAGAGGGAAGAGGGAAGAGGGAAGGAAGAGGGAAGAGTGAGAGAAAGGGAAGAGGGAAGAGAGAGGGAAGAGGGAAATAGTGAGAGGGAAGAGTGAGAGAGAGGGAAGAGGGAAAGAGAGAGAGAGAGGGAAGAGGGAAAGAGAGAGAGAGGGAAGAGGGAAGAGAGAGGGAAGAGGGAAGAGTGAGGGAAGAGGGAAAGAGTGAGAGAGAGTGAGAGAGGGAAGAGGGAAAGAGTGAGAGGGAAGAGGGAAGAGGGAAAGAGTGAGAGATGAAAGAGGGAAAGAGTGAGAGGGAAGAGTGAGAGGGAAGAGGGAAGAGGGAAAGAGGGAAGAGGGAAAGAGTGAGAGGGAAGAGGGAAAGAGTGAGAGGGAAGAGGGAAAGAGTGAGAGGGAAGAGTGAGAGGGAAGAGGGAAAGAGTGAAGAGGGAAAGAGTGAGAGGGAAGAGTGAGAGGGAAGAGGGAAGATGGAAAGAGTGAGAGAGGGAAGAGGGAAAGAGTGAGAGAGGGAAGAGGGAAGAGGGAAAGAGTGAGAGAGGGAAGAGGGAAGAGGGAGAGAGGGAAGAGGGAAGAGGGAAGAGGGAAAGAGTGAGAGAGGAAAAGAGTGAGAGAGAAGAGGGAAAGAGTGAGAGAGGGAAAGAGTGAGAAAGGGAAAGAGTGAGAAAGGGAAGAGGGAAGAGAGAGGAAAGAGGGAAGAGAGAGAAAAGAGGGAAGAGTGGGGAAGAGGGAAGAGTGAGAGAGAGGGAAGAGGGTAGAGAGGGAAGAGGGAAGAGGGAAGGAAGAGGGAAGAGTGAGAGAAAGGGAAGAGGGAAGAGAGAGGGAAGAGGGAAATAGTGAGAGGGAAGAGTGAGAGAGAGGGAAGAGGGAAAGAGAGAGAGAGAGGGAAGAGGGAAAGAGAGAGAGAGGGAAGAGGGAAGAGAGAGGGAAGAGGGAAGAGTGAGGGAAGAGGGAAAGAGTGAGAGAGAGGGAAGAGGGAAGAGAGAGGGAAGAGGGAAGAGAGAGGGAAGAGGGAAGAGAGAGGAGAGAGGGAAAGAGTGAGAGAGAGGGAAGAGAGAGGGAAGAGGGAAAGAGTGAGAGAGAGGGAATAGGGAAGAGAGAGGGAAGAGGGAAGAAAGAAAAGTGAGAGAGAGGAAAGAGGGAATAGTGAGAGAGAGGGAAGAGGAAGAGGGAAGAGCGGGAATAGAGAGATAGAGAGAAAGGGTTCAGATGAAGAGAGCAAGAGGAGAGAGAAGAGAGAGAGGGAAGAGAGAATAAACCAGAGTTGTGCAGCATCACCACTATCAAACTGCCCCCCAGAGAGTCTCCTTTCTGACTGCTGATGCAAAGTGGCAGCACACGGTGAAGGCTCTGTATAAAACTACACATGTTGGTGAATCTGGGAACATTTATCAGCCCATTTTCTGACGTAACTAATGATGCATTACTAAATGTCACAGATAAATCATGTGAATGTCTCAAATGAAATACTTTAACATATAACCAAATCACATTATGTAAAAGTATAACTACTTCATATATCTTTATCTATTACTGGTTTCATGTGTTCATCCATGTCTGAATCAGATGTTACTGTCCTTGTTGCAGTTTCTGTCCACGGAGGTCTGATTCCTCAAAGCTGATCAAGTTCCTGGTGGATCTCCTGTCTCAAGCAGCAGAGTGGGAGGAGCAGACAGGAGAGAAGACACTGAAGCTGGTATCATCAGTGTGTACTTACAGCACCTTTCCTTATCGCCATGGAGACAATTCTGAACAGAGTGATTTCCTGCTGGATCTGTACTCACATGTGAAGGACTCTGAGACTCAAACAGGCAGGAGGGTCCTTCCAGCATTACAGGCAGTTTACCAGTCAGCTCCTGCAGTCTGGTCCATAGACCTCTCAGAGAGAAAGGCCTCCCTCCTCCTAGAAGTGCTGAAACTCCAACCAGAGAAGAAACCAGTAAAGCTGAAGGGCTGGTCAGAAGAAGAGAGTGAAGTGAGGAGTTTCCTTCAGTGTCTTCCCTACATCTCACAGCTGAGGTGAGTGAGTTTCTCAGAGATGTGTCATATTGTACCAGCTATTTATCTGGTTTATAAAACATCTGTTTATCCCTCCGTTAGACTGTTTTTGCCATTCTGCCATGTAAACATTATTATGTGTCTGTGGTTGATTCCTCTGCATTACTTATCCAGAGAATCCAGGATAACTTGTATTAACTATGTTTGTCTGTCTTCTCATTCAGGTTGTGTGTTGATTATGGTGAAGAGAAGGCCTGGACATTTCTGTCTAAACTCAGTGTTGCTGCAGCTGAGTTTGATACAGAGACAGGAGAGAATATCTTAAAGACATTATCCTCCATGTGCAGATACACAGATGGTGAAGATGATGGTGATGATCCATTTAGAGAGAGTAATTTCCTGCTGGATCTGTACTCACATGTGAAGGACTATGAGACTCAAACAGGCAGGAGGGTCCTTCCAGCATTACAGCCTTTTTACCAGTCAGCTCCTGCAGTCTGGTCCATAGACCTCTCAGAGAGAAAGGCCTCCCTCCTCTTAGAAGTGCTGAAACTCCAACCAGAGAAGAAACCAGTAGAGCTGAAGGGCTGGTCAGATGAAGAGAGTGAAGTGAGGAGTTTCCTTCAGTGTCTGTCCTACATCTCACAGCTGAGGTGAGTCTGAACATGTGGTGGTTAGTGATTATGTGTCAAGCGTAGATGAAATAGGTGGCAGGGAAGTCAGGCGCAGGAGAGTCAAATTGAGTGTAAAATGGAGTCTTTTAATAAAGTCCACGGAGTATGCTCCATAACACTAAATGTACATAAACATGGGTACAAGGACCCGACGCACACCTATACAACAATCACACTACACTGACAATAAAACAATCTCTGACAAAGACATGAGGGGAAACAGAGGGTTAAATACACAAAAGGTAATGAATGGGATTGAAAACAGGTGTATGGGAAGACAAGACAAAACCAATGGAAAATGAAAAAAGGATCAATGATGGCTAGAAGACCGGTGACGTCGAACGCCGAGCACCGCCCGAACAAGGAGAGGCAACGACTTCGGCAGCAGTCGTGACAGTACCCCCCCCCTGACGCGCGGCTCCAGCTGCGCGTCGACACCGGCCTCGGGGACGACCCGGAAGGCGAGGTGCAGGGCGATCCGGATGGAGACGGTGGAATTCTGATAACATGGAAGGATCTAACACGTCCTCCACCGGAACCCAGCATCTCTCCTCCGGCCCGTACCCCTCCCACTCCACGAGGTACTGAAGGCCCCTCGCACGACGTCTCGAATCCAAAATGGATCGAACAGAGTACGCCGGAACCCCCTCAATGTCTAGAGGAGGCGGAGGAACATTACGCACTTCAGCCTCCTGGAGCGGGCCAGCCACCATCGGCCTGAGGAGAGACACATGGAACGAGGGGTTAATACGGTAATGAGTGGGTAGTTGTAACCTATAACATACCTCGTTCACTCTCCTCAGGAGTTTAAACGGCCCCACAAACCGCGGACCCAGCTTCCGGCAGAGAAGGCGAAGGGGCAGGTTTCGGGTCGAGAGCCAGACCCTGTCCCCTGGTGCGAACACTGGGGCCTCACTGCGGCGACGGTCTGCGCCAATTTTCTGGCGCCTTATGGCACGCTGAAGGTGGACGTGGGCTGCCTCCCAGGTCTCCTCAGCGTGCCGAAACCAATTGTCCACCGCAGGGGCCTCGGTCTGGCTCTGATGCCAAGGAGCCAGAACCGGCTGATACCCTAATACACATTGAAAGGGAGTAAGGTTAGTGGAGGAGTGACGTAGCGAGTTCTGAGCCATCTCTGCCCAGGGCACGAACTTCGCCCACTCCCCCGGCCGATCCTGGCAATAAGACCGCAGAAACCTACCCACATCCTGGTTAACTCTCTCCACCTGCCCATTACTCTCGGGGTGAAAACCTGAGGTAAGACTAACCGAGATCCCCAGACGCTCCATGAACGCCTTCCAGACCCTTGATGTGAACTGGGGACCCCGATCAGACACTATATCCTCAGGCACCCCATAGTGCCGGAAAACGTGTGTAAACAGGGCCTCTGCAGTTTGTAAGGCCGTAGGGAGACCGGGCAAAGGGAGGAGACGACAGGACTTAGAAAACCGATCCACAACGACCAGGATCGTGGTGTAACCCTGTGAAGGTGGAAGATCGGTCAAAAAATCCACCGACAGGTGTGACCACGGCCGTTGAGGAACGGGTAGAGGTTGTAGCTTACCTCTGGGCAGGTGTCTAGGAGCCAAATCGGCATATTCGGGGGGAATGCGCACGGTGGAGACCTGGTCTGGACTTTCCACCGTAGTAGCACCAACGGAAACCCCTAAACACCTACCTGAGCATTCTCGCGACCACCCTGTGAGAGCCCTCTGTGGCCAAGAAACAGTGGGGTTATGACAAACTAACCAGGGTAGGCCTAGCACCACAGAATACGCAGGAGAATCAATAAGGAAAAGACTAATCTTCTCCTTGTGACCCTCCTGCGTTATCATACACAAAGGTGCGGTTACCTCCCTGATAAACCCTGACCCTAATGGTCGACTATCTAAGGCATGAATAGGGAAAGGCATATCCACAGGAACAATAGGGATCCCTAAACTATGAGCTAGACTTTTATTAATGAAATTCCCAGCCGCACCCGAATCTACTAGCGCCTTATACTGGGAATGCAGTGAAAAGTCAGGAAAAGAGACAGAGACAAACATTAGTGCAGCAGAGGGCTCTGGATGAGAATGGTGCCTACTCACCTGGGGTGACGCCAGAATGCCCTGCCTGCCCTCTCTATTCCCAGAGGAACCAACCCGGCACCGACCAGCAGTGTGCTCTCTGCGACCTTGAATGGTGCTCGAGCGGGAACCCCCTCCGGTCTCCCTGCGCACCATCCCTCCCAATTCCATAGGTTCGGGAGAGAGGGTGCGTGAGGATGGAACAACCAGACCCCGATCTAGACGTCCACGAGTAGCCAGCATGTTGTCCAGCCTGATGGACATGTCCACCAGCTGGTCGAAGGTGAGGGTGGTGTCTCTACAGGCCAGCTCCCGACGGACGTCCTCGCGTAGACTACAACGGTAATGGTCGATCAGGGCCCTGTCGCTCCATCCAGCGCCGGCAGCCAAGGTCCTAAACTCCAAAGCAAAATCCTGTGCACTCCTCGTCTCCTGCCTCAGATGATAGAGAAGCTCACCCGCTGCTTTGCCTTCAGGTGGGTGATCGAATACTATCCGGAATTGGCGGGTGAACTCCTCAAAATGGTCCAGCGCCGCATCCTCCCTACTACACACAGCGCTGGCCCATTCCAGGGCTTTCCCGGTGAGGCATGAGACGAGGGCGTAACTCTTCTCACGGTCAGATGGTACTGGGGAGGCCGTGGCTAGATACAAGTTCAGTTTAAGGAGGAAACCCTGGCAGCCGGCAGTATCTCCGTTGTATCCCGTAGGTAGGGATAAATGGATCCTCGATTCCGGAGAGGAAAAATCGTTCACGGGAGATTCCGGTTGTGGTGGTGGTGGCGCTGGAGAAACTCCCTGTCTCTCCCAGCGATCCATTTTCATGGCAATGTGATCCATGACGGAGCTGATAACGTCAAGCTCCCTAGCTTGTTCCTGAACTCGTTCCTCCAGCTCCATGGGCATAGTGTCCTCTCCTGCTGACTTCATATATTTGGTCAGAGATTCTGTCAAGCGTAGATGAAATAGGTGGCAGGGAAGTCAGGCGCAGGAGAGTCAAATTGAGTGTAAAATGGAGTCTTTTAATAAAGTCCACGGAGTATGCTCCATAACACTAAATGTACATAAACATGGGTACAAGGACCCGACGCACACCTATACAACAATCACACTACACTGACAATAAAACAATCTCTGACAAAGACATGAGGGGAAACAGAGGGTTAAATACACAAAAGGTAATGAATGGGATTGAAAACAGGTGTATGGGAAGACAAGACAAAACCAATGGAAAATGAAAAAAGGATCAATGATGGCTAGAAGACCGGTGACGTCGAACGCCGAGCACCGCCCGAACAAGGAGAGGCAACGACTTCGGCAGCAGTCGTGACATTATGTGATGCTAGTAACATTTATACTAAGATTTCAAATGTTACTAAATGTCATACATTTTGTTTTTTTATTCATATATCTTTCAAAACATAACAAATGTTGCTGTTGTGTTAGTAACACTGATATTATGGAGTTTAGTCACGTTAATTTATCTTAATTATGTGATGCTAGACATTTGTCTTTTAGAAATCTTGTGGATTTTACCTTTAAGAATCTAAACGTTTATATTCAGAATATCTAATCTATGAAAACCAAATGTCTTGTATATTATGGAACTTTCTCTGTGACATGGTATTATACTTCCATATGACAGGCAGGTATTCATGTACAGTGAGGTCAAAGTGTTGGGACATGGACACATTTGTTATTTTGTCTCTGTACACTTTGGCATGATTCACTGACTGAGGTTAAAGGTCAGACTGTCAGCTTTAATGTCAGGGCAATTTCACAGTTTAGAAAGTGCTGGAGTACAAAACAACATAAAATGTGTCACTGACATGTGTCACCCCATACTTTTGGACGTCACTGTCTCCTAAATGTCTGATTTGATGTTCCCCATGTTTTGCTGTTTCAGCTGTGGTGATGACAGGTTCTTCCAGACTGTGTGTGAATCCATCCCTGTGAGGTCCAGAGAGGAGGACCAGCAGTTGGCCTCTCTCCTCCAGGCCTTGGGCTCCACCCTGTCACTGGGAGGAGTGTTACCCAGGAAAACCTGCAGGTCTGTGGGGAGAGTCCTGGGTCTCTGTGCCTCCAGAGTGGACCTCACTCTCACCCCCAGCAAGATCTCTCTCCAAGGAGCCGCACTTCTTTTGAGACATGAGTCAAAGCTCCACAAGCTCAGGTATGTTCAGGAAGACAGCTTTTACAGGTCTATTGAATAGTTGATTCTCCTACTGAGTATTTATCTGACGAGGTTTCTCTGTTTCAAGTGACTTGCGTTTTGTCTTTTCATTCCAGGCTGAGTGTGGGTATGGCAGTGAAACTGTCCAGACTGGTTAGGAGGACAGGGAGAGGTGCTACTCCACTGTCTGTCCCAGAACTCTCACTGGTCCTAAAGAGCAGCCAGCCACCAGAGAGAGTGTTATCCAGGGCTCTGAGTAGTGTGGCGTCCCTGCTGAGACTCTGGAGAGTTCAGTGTCTGGACCTGACTGACTTCTGCATCCAGGGTCACTCTCTCATCACACTGCTGTGTCACCAAGGACCTCTCTCTCTTAGGTCAGTCTGAAGTTGATGTTTTTTAAAAAGTAGAAATAGTAACGTCATTCATGTGTTTTCCTTCATATTTCTGACTGCCTGTATGTTCTAACCTCCTAGACTGAATTCAGACACTCTGCAGCAGCTGGCTGTAGTTGTCTATGAAGCTCAGGACAAGGACTTGACTCAGTGGTTCCTGGAGAAGGTTGGTGGAGACCTGACCTCCTGCAGGCTGGACTGGGAAGTGCTTCTCTCTCTGCTGCAGCATTCAACCCACAACATCACTGTGGACCTCAGGAAGAACCGGCTCCTAGAGAAGAACAGCTCAGATCTTCTCCCCTTTCTGGGAAGGGTTACTCTCAAGAGGTGGTTGAACTTCTTTCTCTGTTCAGACTTTCTAGGAATAATAAAATAACAATTTGTATCCAGTGACATGTTGTTCTGAGTTTTCCTCAGTAATATCATTAGGGTTTTATTCAAGAGGTGGGAGATCTTGATTCAATATTTATAGTCTTTAATTATTAATGTTCTATCCAGTCAGTTGTTACTATGTGAGTTATCCTTTATAAAACCTTGACATAACCACAACAATCCATTCTCCATGTTTGTTCAGGTCCAGTTCCAGCTTTGTAAAGTCCTCCATCAGACAGATCTATGACAGCAGAGACAGTGACTGTGTGTCCAGTTTGTTGAGGTCTTCAGACCATTGGATCAACCTGAACAGCAGAGAGCTGGACAGAGTGGACTGTACCGCTCTGTGTTTTACCCTGCAGCACAGCCACCAAGTCAAAGTCAACCTGCTGTGGACCTCCATACCACCGGGGGAGATAGAGAGCATCCTGCCTCTTCTGGACAGAGTCTCCCAACTCAGGTTTAGTTGGCACTCGTTGACCCTGCTAGAATGGATATAACTATGAGGCTTTCCACTTCCTGACTGATTTAACCTCTAACCCTAACCATAGTGTAATGTACTAACCTTAACCTCGGCTATGGGCGGAATTGAAGGGGAACTCCTGGGAGTTGACCTGACTAACAGAGTTGTAGTGTGTTTATCAGTGTTTTAATGTATGATGGTGTGTAAATAAGTCTCTCTCTGTCTCTCTGTAGTGTTGACAGGAGGTTACTGCTGAGTTTCCTCCAGTGCTGTGCTGCCTCTCAGATCCAGCAGGGGGCACCATCATCACCACCAACAGCAGTATGGCTGCTCAGGTCTCTGCACTACAGACTGGACTTGTCCTGCTCCTCCTCTGTGGACCTGTCAGCTCAGGACCAGGAGAAGGCTCTGTGTCTGACCACTGACCATTGCAGGGCCATCAACTCTGTTCTGAAGCAGAACCAACACGGCACCCAGCTGGTTCAGAACCAGGTCCAGCTCATCCTAAGAGACTGTGAGGTGGAGGACAGAGCACTGAGGGAGCTGCTTCCCATCCTGAATATTGTCAAGCTGAGGTTAGACACACAAAGACAAACATTTGACCAACTGGTTTATCAGTAGGAGTTAAACCTACTCTGTGTCATAATGTTGTCTCTGCTTCTTGTCCTCTCAGCACCAGCAAAGCTCTGCTACTTCAGCTGCTGGACCTTGTGTGTGAGGGGATTGAAGAGGGGCTGCTGAGGCACGCAGAGTCCCTATGCAGAGCCCTGGATGGGGAGCTGGACCTCAGTGAGACCAGGCTGGACCTGAAGGCCTGTGGATCTCTGGCCCTGGTTCTGGAACACTCAGAGGGTCTGTCAGAACTGGACCTCAGCCACTGTCAACTCACAGACCACCAGCTACAGCCCCTGATCACACACCTTCATAAAGTACAAGTCCTGGAGTGAGTGGCTTTCACTGTGTGTGTGTGTGTGTGTGAGTGTGTGTGACACTAGATGACAAATGTCAAACCACTCGTTCTCTCTCTCTCTCTCTCTCTCTCTCTCTCTCTCTCTCTCTCTCTCTCTCTCTCTCTCTCTCTCTCTCTCTCTCTCTCTCTCTCTCTCTCTCTCTCTCTCTCTCTCTCTCTCTCTCTCTCTCTCTCTCTCTCTCTCTCTCTCTCTCTCTCTCTCTCTCTCTCTCTCTCTCTCTCTCTCTCTCTCTCTCTCTCTCTCTCTCTCTCTCTCTCTCTCTCTCTCTCTCTCTCTCTCTCTCAGCCTGAGCCACAATGACATCACTGATGCTCTGACTGACAGAATACTCCAACTGGTCTCTACCAACACTTCAATACACACCGTACGGTAAGGGTGTGTGTGATGGTGAGCAGAGCATGTGTGTGTGTCTGTGAGATCATATGGGTGAGTCTGTTTCTGGGGGCAACTGTTGGAGGATGGAGATTTGTTGTCTAATGATGTAATAATGATTCATAATAATCATGTTCTATAGACTCTTCAACAACAGAATCCAGGACAGAAGACCCTTCCTGACAGACAAGAGGTTTGAGATCTGGTGAAACAACAGCAGGTCTTAGTCCAGGAAGAGAAGGCTGAATCCAGGACAGAAGATCCTTCCTGACAGACAAGAGGTTTGACATCTGGTGAAACAACAGCAGGTCTTAGTCCAGGAAGAGAAGGCTGAATCCAGGACAGAAGATCCTTCCTGACAGACAAGAGGTTTGACATCTGGTGAAGATAATTTATAATAACAGGATAATGTGTTCAATGTAGAAGGCTGGTTCAAAATCACACTGATTGATCTGAACATTTGTCTTACTGTATATTCTGGTGGACACAGTGGTGTGACGTACTTAAGTAAAAATACTACTTATGTATCACAACCGGGCTTGATTGGGAGTCCGCGAACATTTGGTACTAAAAAAAAAACAAAAGTACTACTTATGCCGTTTTTTGGGGTATCTGTACTTTACTATTTATATTTTTGACTACTTTTACTTCACTACATTCCTAATGAAAATAATGTACAGTTTACTCCATCCATTTTCCCTGACACCCAAAAGTATTTAGAATACTTAGCAGGACAGGAATATGCTCCAATTCACGCTCTTATCAAGTGAACATCCCTGGTCATCTCCACTTCCTCTGATCTGATGGACTCTCGAAACAAACTCAGTTTGTAAATGATGTCTGAGTGAAGGAGTCCCCTGGGCTTTCCGTAAATGTAAAAGACAAGAAAATTGTGCCTTCTGGGAAATAATATAATTAATATAATTTGAAAGGATTTATTCTATATTCTGTATTTTATTTTAAAGCAAATACTTTTTGACCTTTACTTTACCTTTACCTTTACTTTTTTTTATCTTTTCCTGGGTCATTTTCTATTACGGTATCTTTTTCCTGGGTCATTTTCTATTACGGTATCTTTTTCCTGGGTCATTTTCTATTACGGTATCTTTTTCCTGGGTCATTTTCTATTACGGTATCTTTTTCCTGGGTCATTTTCTATTACGGTATCTTTTCCTGGGTCATTTTCTATTACGGTATCTTTTCCTGGGTCATTTTCTATTACGGTATCTTTTTCCTGGGTCATTTTCTATTACGGTATCTTTTTCCTGGGTCATTTTCTATTACGGTATCTTTTTCCTGGGTCATTTTCTATTACGGTATCTTTTCCTGGGTCATTTTCTATTACGGTATCTTTTCCTGGGTCATTTTCTATTACGGTATCTTTTTCCTGGGTCATTTTCTATTACGGTATCTTTTCCTGGGTCATTTTCTATTACGGTATCTTTACTTTTACTTGAGAATTGTGTACTTTTTCCACCACTGCTTAAATGGAATCATAAAAGTAGTTGACTCCTGAATGTGTGAGGGATAAGAACATGTTGTTTTATTTACCAGTTTGTGTGTAAATACTTTAAATATTCATACATTATTTTGTTTCTTTTAATAAATGATTGGAATGAACTTGTTTTATTCATGTGCTTTAAGCTTTATGCTAGTCATACTTGATGCTTTATTTGTGATCAGTCAATTTGTGACATTTATAGTTTCAGTTTTGATCAGATTGCTGTGAATGTGTTCAACAGTTGTTTGTTGATGACAGCTTTGCACACTCTTGGCATTCTCTCAACCAGCTTCACCTGGAATGATTTTTCCAACAGTCTTGAAGAAGTTCCCACATATGCTGAGCACTTGTTGGCTGCTTTTCCTTCACTCTGCGGTCCAACTCATCCCAAACCAATTGAATTCAGGTGATTGTGGAGGCTAGGTCATCTGATGCAGCACTCCATCACTTTCCTTCTTTGTCAAAATGTCCTTAAACAGCCTGGAGGTGGATTGGGTCATTGTCCTGTTGAAATACAAATGATAGTCCCAATAAGCGCAAACCAAATGGGATGGCGTATCGCTGTAGAATGCTGTGGTAGCCATGCTGGTTAAGTGTGCCTTGAATTCTAAGTAAATCACAGACAGTGTCACCAGCAAAGCATCCCCACACCACCACCTCCATGCTTCATGGTGGGAACCACACATGCTGAGATCACCGTTTACCTTCTCTGCGTTTCATAAAGACACGGCGGTTGGAACCAAATCATCTCAGATTTGGACTCATCAGCCCTATGGACAGATTTCCACCGGTCTAATATCCATTGCCCGTGTTTCTTGGCCCAAGCAAGTCTCTTCTTCTTATTGGTGTCCTTTAGTAGTGGTTTCTTTGTAGCAAATTGACCATCATGACCATCAAGGCAGGACGTCTTGACAGGATGCCTCCTCCTGGCTGCTCTGACCGGGGGATTCCCAAAGCAAGCCAGCACCCTTAGTACACTCCATTATCAATATGCATTATTATATATTATTATATTATATATTTATTATTACTCCATTATCATTAACTTTTAAAACATTACTTCCTAAACATTAACATTCCCTACTCAATTATAATCCCACTCAGACCTTTTCTTCCCATTACTTCCTAAACATTCAACATTTTTTTACATTTTAACATTAGACCATTTCATCATTATAACATGTCATTACCAACATCCTACAGACCCTAAGGCCTTGTCCTTTAACCTCTTGTAACTAGGGGGCACTATTTTAATTTTTGGAAAAATAACGTTCCCGAAGTAAACGGGCTATTTTGTCAGGACAAGATGCTAGAATATGCATATAATTGGCAGCTTAGGATAGAAAACACTCTAAAGTTTCCAAAACTGTAAAAATATTGTCTGTGAGTATAACAGAACTGATATTGCAGGCGAAAGCCGGAGAAAAATCCAATCCGGCAGGGACTCTTATTTAGAAGCTCTGCGTTCTATTGAGCAGTGAATGAGGTATCAACCAGATTCCTTTTTCTATGGCTTCCCTAATTGTTTCAGGCTTTTATTTAGAAAAATGAGCCTGAACGTCAACATTGCATCATTCGTCAGCTGAAGTCTCGCAGAGTGTTTTGTGCGTAAAGGACAAATGCGGCCATTGTTTCTCTCTTTCCTACTAAGAAGCCACCAGTCCCGGTTGATATATTATCAAATAGATATTTGAAAAACACCTTGAGGATTGATTATAACCAACGTTTTCTAGTAATATTTATGTCCGTTGCATTATGCTAATTCGTGTCAATTGATGACAATGCTCCCGGACCCAGGATGGGTAGTACCAACAAGTTAAACCTAACCAACACAGTCTACAAGCATCGTACCTTAAAGCAACCAACATTAAAACATTCTGAACCATTTTACTGCATTACTTGAATCACCTTTGAATATCTCCCACTGTATGTTTCAACCTCAGGAGGCTGAAAAAAATTATCTTGTCACCGAAAACCCTCACTAACTTTTACAGGTGCACAATTGAGAGCATCCTGTCAGGCTGTATCACCGTCTGGTACAGCAACTGCACCGCCTGCAACCGCAGTGCTCTCCAGAGGGTGGTGCGGTCTGCACAACGCATCACCGGGGGCAACTTCCTGCCCTCCAGGACACCTACACCACCCGATGTCACAAGAAGGCAAAAGGGATCATCAAGGACAATACCCACCCGAGCCACTCCCTGTTCACCCTGCTATCATCAAGAACGCGAGGTCAGTACAGGTGCATCAAAGCTGGGACAGAGAAATTGAAAAACAGCTCCTGTGTCAGGGCCATCAGATTGTTAAACAGCCACCACTAGCACAGAGAGGCTGCTGCCTACCTCCAGACTTGATATCATTGGCCTCTTTAATAAATGGAACAGAAGTCACTTTAATAATGCCACTTTAAGAATGTTTACAAATCTCACATTACTCATCTCATATACTGTATCTTTCACTATCTATTTAAAATAATATATTACTATATATTCTTTACTATCTATTGCATCTTAGCCGCTCTGTCACTGCTCATCCATATATTGTATACTTATATATTCTTATCCCATTCGTTTATAAGACTGTGTGTATTAGGTTTCATTGTGGAAGTGTTAGATATTACCTGTTAGATACTGATACACTGTCAGATCTAGAAACATAAGCATTTTGCTACACTCACAATAACATCTACTAACCATGTGTATGTGACCAATAACATCTGCTAACCATGTGTATGTAACCAATAACATCTGGTAACCATGTGTATGTGACCAATAACATCTGCTAACCATGTGTATGTGACCAATAACATCTGCTAACCATGTGTATGTGACCAATAACATCTGCTAACCACGTGTATGTGACCAACAACATCTGGTAACCATGTGTATTAACCAATAACATCTGCTAACCATGTGTATGTGACCAATAACATCTGCTAACCATGTGTATGTGACCAATAACATCTGCTAACCATGTGTATTAACCAATAACATCTGCTAACCATGTGTATGTGACCAATAACATCTGCTAACCATGTGTATGTGACCAATAACATCTGCTAACCATGTGTATTAACCAATAACATCTGCTAACCATGTGTATTAACCAATAACATCTGCTAACCATGTGTATTAACCAATAACATCTGGTAACCATGTGTATGTAACCAATAACATCTGCTAACCATGTGTATGTGACCAATAACATCTGGTAACCATGTGTATGTGACCAATAACATCTGCTAACCATGTGTATGTAACCAATAACATCTGCTAACCATGTGTATGTGACCAATAACATCTGGTAACCATGTGTATGTGACCAATAACATTTTATTTTGATTTGGACTAAGACCTAACAGCCATCTCTTCCTCTTCCTGGACTAAGACCTAACATCCATATCTTCCTCTTCCTCTTCCTGTACGAAGACCTGATGTTTAATCAGATCTCAAACCTCTCGTCTGTCAGGAAAGCGGTTCTGTTCCTGATTCTGTTGTTGAAGAGTCTGTAGAGACAAAAAAAACATTATTATTTTAATGTTATTATTATTCTCTAATAGTTGCCCCCAGCAACATACACACCCATATGATCTCACACAGACATGCTCTGCTCACCGTCACACACACCCTTACCGTATGGTGTGTATTGAAGTGTTGGTAGAGACCAGTTGGAGTATTCTGTCAGTCAGAGCATCAGTGATGTCATTGTGGCTCAGGCTACAACAGAGAGAGAGAGAGAGAGAGAGAGAGCCAGGGAGAGAGAGATCGGACATTTATCATGTAGTGATAGACACACACACACAGAGAGAGAGAGAGAGAGAGAGAGAGAGAAAGAGAGAAAGAGAGAAAGAGCAAGAGAGAGACACACAGAGAGAGGGAGAGCCAGGGAGAGAGAGATCGGACATTTATCATGTAGTGATAGACACACAGTCTTGTACAAATAACCTTGTGGGTACATACAATTCAGACCCTAACCCGTACCTTAATTAAAAACTTAAACCTAGATCCTAAACCTAACCATAGATCCAAATCCTCTACCTAATTTTAACCCTAATACTAACCTTAATCCTAAACCCCCTAGAAATAGCATTTGACCTTGTGGGGACCAACAAAATGTCCCCAGTTGGTCCCCAAAAGTATAGTTAAACACGTCCACACACACACACACACACACACACACACACAGTGAAAGCCACTCACTCGAGGACTTGTACTTTATGCAGGTGTGTGATCAGGGGCTGTAGCTGGTGGTCTGTGAGTTGACAGTGGCTGAGGTCCAGTTTTGACAGACCCTCTGAGTGTTCCAGAACCAGGGCCAGAGATCCACAGGCCTTCAGGTCCAGCCTGGTCTCACTGAGGTCCAGCTCCCCATCCAGGGCTCTGCATAGGGACTCTGCGTGCCTCAGCAGCCCCTCTTCAATCCCCTCACACACAAGGTCCAGCAGCTGAAGTAGCAGAGCTTTGCTGGGACTGAGAGGACAAGAAGGAGAGGCAACATTATGACACAGAGTAGGTTTAACTCCTACTGATAAATTAGTTGGTCAAATGTTTGCCTTTGTGTGTCTAACCTCAGCTTGACAATATGCAGGATGGGAAGCAGCTCCCTCAGTGCTCTGTCCTCCACCTCACAGTCTCTTAGGATGAGCTGGACCTGGTTCTGAACCAGCTGGGTGCCGTGTTGGTTATGCTTCAGAACAGAGTGGATGGCCCTGCAGTGGTCAGTGGTCAGACACAGAGCCTTCTCCTGGTCCTGAACTGACAGGTCCACAGAGGAGGAGCAGGAGAAGTCCAGCCTGAAGTGCAGAGACCTGAGCAGCCATACTGCTGTTGGTAGTGATGATGGTCCCCCCTGCTGGAACTGAGAGGCAGCACAGCACTGGAGGAAACTCAGCAGTAACCTCCTGTCAACACTACAGAGAGAGAGAGACTTATTTACACAACACCACACATTAAAGCACTGATAAAGACAATACAACTCTGTTAGTCTGGTCAACTCCCAGGCGAATGCCTTCAATTCCACCCCTAGCTGAGGTAAACCTCTTCGGGCTAGGGGGCAGTATACGGAAGTTTGGAGAGCTGGCGTGCCCAAAGTAAGATTCCTGTTTCTCAGACTCAGAAGCTAGGATATGCATACAATTGGTGGATTTGGATAGAAAACACTCTACAGTTTCCAAAACTGTTAAAATAATGTCTGTGGGTATATCAGAACTGATATGGCAGGCGAAAATCTGAAGAAAATCCGACCAGAAAAAATTAACATTAAATCACAGGCTTTTATTTTGTAAAGCTTTAGAAATCTCCTATGTCCGTCCACCAATTGATATAGCTTTCACTAATTGTCAACTGTCATTATTCAAGGTTTTGTGGCTATTATTTTGAAAAATGAATAGGAATTTTGACTTACAGTGTGATGACTGTAAGGGTCACATCAGTGGTTTTGTGCGCAATGGAGGAGACGCGCTAATTTGGCGTTCATATTGAACACAGTCCTTTTGTCACGACTTCCACCGAAGAACCTCTCCTTGTTCGGGCGCCGTTTGGCGGTCGATATCCCTGGCTTACTAGCCATCTCTGCTCCATTTTTCTATTATCCATTTGTTTTGTCTTTTTCCCTGCACACCTGGTTTACATTCCCAATCACACTGATCCAACATCTTGGTGCCATATCCGCTGCGCCTCGACCAACGCAACCGGCGTTACCTCCTGGATCCAGTTCCAGTGGCATGCATCTCTCCCTTCCCAGGGAGTATGATGGGACGGCAGACCGGTGCCAGGGGTTCATATTACAACTGGACCTGTACCTGGCCACCATTCACCCAGCTCCCTCGGGAAGTACTCGTCTCATGTCTCTCGGGGAGAGCTCTGGAGTGTGGGGAGTCGCGGCGTTGGACCACTTCGAAGAGCGGCTTCGACCTGAGACGGAGCCCTGGAATTCCAGACCTTAGCTGCCGGAGCAGGATGGAACGACAGGGCCCTTATCGACCATTACCGATGCAGCCTGCGCGAGGACGTCAGACGAGAGTTGGCCTGCAGGGATGCCAGCATCACCTTTGACCAACTGGTGGATCTGTCCATCCGGTTGGATAACCTGCTGGACACCCACGGACGTCCAGAGAGGGCTCTGTTGGTTCCATCTTTCCAACACCACCGCTTCGGTGGAACTGGGAGGGGCTGCGCATAGGGAGGCTGGAGGAGCTGGAGGAGGGGCCTTCACGTGCACCATCTGTGGCCGCAGAGGTGCCGGGTTGGTCCCTTTGGGAGTCGAGGCAGCAGGCAGGGCACTTTGGCGTCACCCCAGGTGAGTCTGCACCACTCTCATCCAGAGTCCTCTGTTAACCAACTGTTTGTACCTGTTTGATTTCCTGATTTTTTTTGCCGCATTAGGCGCTCGTCAATTCAGGCACGGCTGGGAATTTTATCAGCACTCGTCCTTATTATTGTTATTCCTGTGGTTAGACCTGTCCCAGTACACGCTCTGGATAGTCGATCATTGGAGTCCGGGCAGATCAGGGAAGCTACTAGCTACTATCTCCCTGGCCTAGGTGACGCAGGGAAGGCACGAGGAGAGAATCAGTCTCTTTCTCATTGACTCTCCTGTGTTTCCTGTGGTACTGGGCAATCCCTGGATAGCTCGTCATGACCCCATCATTTCATGGCAACAGAGGGCTTCACAGGGTGGTCGCGAGAGTGATCGGGGAGGTGTGTAGTGGTTTCCGTTGGTGCTACCACAGTGGAAAGTCCAGATCAGATCTCCACTGTGCGCATTCCCCCCGAATATGCCGATTTGGCTCTCGCCTTCTGTAAAGAGATGGCGACTCAATTACCACTCCATCGACGGGGCGATTGTGCGATAGATCTCCTGGTAGACGCTGCTCTTCCCAGGAGTCCCATGTATCCGCAAGCGGAGACGGTGGTTATGGAGACATACAGAACAAGTATTTGATACACTGACGATTTTGCAGGTTTTCCTACTTACAAAGCGTGTGATTTTTAAGTAATTCATTTTCATTTTATTGCATGACATAAGTATTTGATACATCAGAAAAGCAGAACTTAATATTTGGTACAGAAACCTTTGTTTGCAATTACAGATATCATATGTTTCCTGTAGTTCTTGACCAGGTTTGCACACATTATACCAGGGATTTTGGCCCACTCCTCCATACAGACCTTCCCCAGATCCTTCAGGTTTCGGGGCTGTCGCTGGGCAATATGGACTTTCAGCTCCCTCCAAAGATTTTCTATTGGGTTCAGGTCTGGCGACTGGCTAGGCCACTCCAGGAACTTGAAATGCTTCTTACGGAGCCACTCCTTAGTTGCCCTGGCTGTGTGTTTCAGGTCGTTGTCATGCTGGAAGACCCAGCCACGACCCATCTTCAATGCTCTTACTGAGGGAAGGAGGTTGCTGGCCAAGATCTCGCAATACATGGCCCCATCCATCCTCCCCACAATACGGTGCAGTCGTCCTGTCCCCTTTGCAGAAAAGCATCCCCAAAGAATGATGTTTCCACCTCCATGCTTCACGGTTGAGATGGTGTTCTTGGGATTCTACTCATCCTTCTTCTTCCTCCACACACGGCGAGTGGAGTTTAGACCAAAAAGCTCTATTCTTGTCTCATCAGACCACATGACCTCCCATTCCTCCTCTGGATCATCCAGATGGTCATTGGCAAACTTCAGACGGGCCTGGACATGCACTGGCTTGAGCAAGGTGACCTTGCGTGCGCTGCAGGATTTCAACCGATGACGGCGTAGTGTGTTACTAATGGTTTTCTTTGAGAACGTGGTCCCAGCTCTCTTCAGGTCATTGACCAGGTCCTGCCGTGTAGTTCTGGGCTGATCCCTCACCCTCATCCCTCACTCATGATCATTGATACCCCACGAGGTGAGATCTTGCATGGAGCCCAAGACCGAGGGTGATTGACCGTCATCTTGAACTTCTTCAATTTTCTAATAATTGCGCCAACAGTTGTTGCCTTCTCACCAAGCTGCTTGCCTACTGTCCTGTAGCCCATCCCAGCCTTGTGCAGGTCTATAATTTTATCCCTGATGTCCTTACACAGCTCTCTGGTCTTGGCCATTGAGGAGAAGTTGGAGTCTGTTTGATTGAGTGTGTGGACAGGTGTCTTTTATGCAGGTAACGAGTTCAAACAGGTTCAGTTAATACAGGTAATGAGTGGAGAACAGGAGGGTTTCTTAAAGATAAACTAACAGGTCTGTGAGAGCTGGAATTCTTACTAGTTGGTGATCAAATACTTATGAATACTTATCAATACTTATGTCATGCAATAAAATGCAAATTCATTATTTAAAAATCATACAATGTGATTTTCTGGATTTTTGTTTTAGATTCCGTCTCTCACAGTTGAAGTGTACTTATGATAAAGATTACAGACCTCTACATGCTTTGTAAGTAGGAAAATCTATAAAATCGGCAGTGTATCAACTACTTGTTCTCTCCACTGTACATATTCTTTCGAGATTAGAAAGTTTGTCAGATCTGTTAAAACCTGTAATTGTAAAAATATGTATGTATCTGAATCCCTGCGTCTGGTATATTTGGTCCCCCACTTCACCCTTCTCCTCCAGTTTATGGATGGAGGTCTGCGTCCGTGCATTGATTATCGAGGTCTCAAAATCACTGTGAGATACAGTTACAGTTACCATGGCGATTGAGTCAATGCACGGGGCGCACTTTTTCACTAAACTGGATCTCAGGAGCGTGTACAACCTGGTGCGTATCCAGGAGGGAGACGAGTGGAAGACGGCATTTAGTACCACCTCAGGGCATTATGGGTACCTCGTCATGCCGTATGGGTTGATGACTGCTCCATCAGTCTTCAAATCCTTTGTAGACGAGACAGGGACCTGCACGGGCAGGGTGTAGTGGTGTATATCGATGACATTCTAATATACTCCGCTACACGTGCCGAGCATGTGTCCTTGGTGTGCAGGGTACTTGGACGACCATTGGAGCATGACCTGTCTGTCAAGGCTGAGAAATGCCTGTTCTTTCAGCAAGCAGTCTACTTCCTAAGGGACCGCATTTCAACCGTGCGTAATTAGCCGACTCCCAACACGGTAAAGGAGGTGCATCGATGTTTAGTGTTTGCCAATTACTACTGGAGATTTATCCAGGATTTTGGCCAGGTGGCTGCTCCCATTACCTCACTACCGAAGGGGGGTCATGTACGGCTGCAGTGTTCGGTTGAGGCGGACAGAGCTTTTGGGCAACTACGGGCTCTGTTTACCTCGGCTTCCATGCTGGCCCATCCGGATCCCTCTTTGGAGTTCATAGTGGAGATCAACGCGTCTGAGCCTGGGATAGGAGGAGTGCTCTCTCAGCATTCGGGCATGCCATCGAAGCTCTGCCCCTGTGCTTTCTTCTCGAAGAAGCTCAGCCCGGCGGAGCGAAACTATGATGTGGGGGACCCGGAGTTGTGTGCTGTAGTTAAAGCTTTGAAGGCATGGAGACATTGGCTTGAGGGGGCTAAACACCCTTTCCTCATCTGGACTGACCACCGCAACCTGGAGCACATCCGGGCAGCGAGGAGACTGAATCCTCATCAGGCAAGGTGGGCCATGTTCTTTACCCTGTCCTACAGACCAGGTTCCCAGAATGTTAAGGCAGACGCACTGTCCCGACTGTATGACGCAGAGGAGCGGTCCATAAATCAGACTCCCATACTCCAGGCTTCCTGCTTGGTTGTGCCGGTCATCTGGGAGCTGGACGTGGACATTGAGCAGGCATTGCGTACAGAGCCCGCTCCCCCCCAGTGTCCCGTCGGGCGTCTGTACGTTCCGTCTGCTGTCCGGGACCAGTTGATCTGGGCCCACAAGTCACCCATCTCTGGTCATCCGGGGATCGGTCGGATGGTGCGCTGTCTAACTGGGAAGTACTGGTGGCCCACCTTGGCAAAGGATGTGAGGGTTTTTGTTTCCTGCTGCTTGGCAGTGTAAGGCTCCTACACTTCGCCCAGTGTAAGGCTCCTAGACACCTGCCCAGAGGTAAGCTACATCCCTTACCCATTCCACAACAGCCTTGGTCACATCTGTGGATTTTTTGACGGATCTTCCTCCCTCACAGGGAACCACCATGATCCTGGTCGTTGTGGATCGTTTCTCTAAGTCCTGTCATCTCCTCCCTCTGCCCGGGATACCTACGGCTCTACAGACTGTGGAGGCCCTGTTTACAAACGTCTTCCGGCACTACGGGTGCCTGAGGATATAACGTCTGATCGAGGTCCCCAGTTCACTTCGAGAGTCTGGAGGGCGTTCATGGAACGTCTGGGGGTCTCGATTAGTCTCACCTCAGGTTTTCACCCTGAGAGTAATGGGCAGGTGGAAAGAGTGAACCAGGATGTGGGCAGGTTCATGCGGTCCTATTGCCAGGACCGGTCAGGGGGAGTGGGTGGCGTTTGTGCCCTGGGCAGAGATGGCGCAGAACTCGCTCCGCCACTCCTCCACTAACCTCTCCCCCTTTCAATGTGTATTGGGGTACCAGCCGGTTCTGGCACCGTGGCATCAGAGTCAGACCGAGGCTCCCGAGGTGGACGATTGGTTCAGACGAGCAGAGGAGACAGGGGAAGCCGCCCATGGTCACGTCACCGCAGTGAGGCCCCGGTGGTCACACCGTGGGACCGGGTCTGGCTCTTGACCCGAAATCTGCCCCTCCGCCTGCCCTGCCGGAAGCTGGGTCCGCGGTTTGTGGGGCCATTTAAAGTCCTTAGGAGTGTGAACGTGGTTTGTTATAGGTTACATCTTCCCCCCGATTACTGTATTAACCCCTCGTTCCATGTGTCTCTCCTCAGGCCGGTGGTGGCTGGCCCGCTCCAGGAGTTTGAGGTGTGGGAGGTTCCTCCACCCCATCTGGACATCCATGGGGCTCCGGCGTACTCTGTCCGTTCTATCCTGGATTCGAGGCGTCGGGTGAGGGGCCTTTAGTACCTCGTGGAGTGGGAGGGGTCCAGAGGAGAGGTGCTGGGTGCTGGTGGCAGATGTGTTGGACCCTGAACTTCTACGGGAGATCCATCGTCATCGGCCGGATCTCCCTGCGCCTCGCCCTCCGGGTTATCCCCGAGGCCGGTGTGAGCGTGCCGCTGGAGTCACGCGTCAAGGGCCACCAAAGTCAACTCCTCTCCTTGTTCAGGCAGCGTTCGGCGTCAACGTCATCGGCTTTCGCCGCTCCATTTTTTTATTATCCATTTGTTTTGTCTTTTTCCCTGCACACCTGGTTTACATTCCCAATCACACTGTATTTATTCCTCTGTTTTATGTCATTGTGTGTGATTGCTTTATGTAGTGCTTGTTGCACGTTCATTCTGGTGCACGTCAGGTTTTTGTGCCCATATTTTGATTTATATTAAACTGCTAATTGCTGCTAACTGACTTCACTGCCACCAGTTAGAGCATCCGCTACACCTTTCCGTATGAAATATGATAATTTATTTACATTTTAGACAACCTGAGGGTGATATAGACACGTTGTTTGACTTGTTTCAACGAAGTTTGCTGGTAGCTTTTAGAACTTCTTTGTCTGCATTTTTCAACGAGAGAAACCGGTTGATTACTGAGTTAAGCGCGCCAGCTAAACAGACTTCTTTTGGATATAAAGAAGGACTTTATCGAACAAAAGGACCATTTGTGATGTTTCTGGGAATCGTATGATTGCAACCAGCTGAAGATCTTCAAAGGTAAGTGATACATTTTATCGCTATTTCTGACTTTCGTGATGGCTCTGCTTGGATTGAAAATGAATGTATTGCTTTTGTGTGTCGTCAGAATTTTCGCTGTAAAGCCTATTTGAAATCTGACACAGCGGCTGGATTAACAAGAAGTGTATATTTTAAATGATGTAAGACACATGTCATGAAGGTTTAATATTATGAAGTTAGTGTTTTTTGAATTTCGCACTCCGCAATTTACAGGATGTTGTCAAATCGAGATCGGGAAATCGGGATTCTAGCCGTAGGGGATTGCAGGGGATCCCTAAGAGGTTTTAAGGTTAGTACATTACACTAAGGTTAGGTTTAGAGGTGAAATTAGAGGTTAAATCAATCAGGAAGTGGAAAGCCTCATAGTTATATCCATTCTAGCAGGGTCAAAGAGTGCCAACTAAACCTGAGTTGAGAGACTCTGTCCAGAAGAGGCAGGATGCTCTCTATCTCCCCCGGTGGTATGGAGGTCCACAGCAGGTTGACTTTGACTTGGTGGCTGTGCTGCAGGGTAAAACACAGAGCGGTACAGTCCACTCTGTCCAGCTCTCTGCTGTTCAGGTTGATCCAATGGTCTGAAGAACTCAACAAACTGGACACACATTCACTGGCTCTGTCATAGATCTGTCTGATGGTGGACTTTACAAAGCTGGAACTGGACCTGAACAAACATGGAGAAAGGATTGTTGTGGTTATGTCAAGGCTTTATAAAGGATAACTCACATAATAACAACTGGCTGGATAGAACATTAATAATTAAAGACTATAAATATTGAAAAAAGGTCTCCCACCTCTTGAATAAAACCCTAATGATATTACAGAGGAAAACTCAGAACAACATGTCACTGGATAGAAATAGTTATTTTATTATTTCTAGAAAGTCTGAACAGAGAAAGAAGTTCAACCACCTCTTGAGAGTAACCCTTCCCAGAAAGGGGAGAAGATCTGAGATGTTCTTCTCTAGAAGCCTGTTCTTCCTGAGGTCCACAGTGATGTTGTGGGTTGAATGCTGCAGCAGAGAGAGAAGCACTTCCCAGTCCATCCTGCAGGAGGTCAGGTCTCCACCAACCTTCTCTAGGAACCACTGAGTCAACTCCTTGTCCTGAGCTTCATACACAACTACAGTCAGCTGCTGCAAAGTTTCTGAGTTTAGTCTAGGAGGTTGGAACATACAGGCTGTCAGAAATATGAAGAAAAACACATGAATGAAGTTACTATTTCTACTTTAAAAAAAATATCAACTTCAAACTGACCTAAGAGAGAGAGGCCCCTGGTGACACAGCAGTGCAATGAGAGAGTGACCCTGGATCCAAAGGTCAGTCAGGTCCAGACACTGAACCCTCCAGAGTCTCAGAAGGGACACCACATTACTCAGAGCCCTGGATAACACTCTCTCTGGTGTCTGGCTGCTCTTTAGGACCAAGGAGAGTTCTGGGACAGTCAGTGGAGTAGCACCTCTCTCTATCCTCATAACCAGTCTGGACAGTTTCACTGCCACACCCACATTCAGCCTGGAATGAAAAGACAAAACGCAAGTCACTTGAAACAGACAAACCAGACATTTAGGAAAAAGTGTGATCCAAAAGTTTTGGGACAGTGACACATTAGTTGTTGTTTTGACTCTGTACTTTGAATGAGGTTAAAGTGAAACGTGAATAATGATGAGTGAGAAAGTTTTTAAAAAGTTAGAGGCACCAATATCATAGCATGCTAACCTCTCACCATTACAATAACATGGAGGGGTTAGTATTTTATATCATACCCCCAAGACATGCTAACCTCTTACCATTACAATAACAGGGAGGTGTTAGCATTTTATATCATACCCCCCAAGACATGCTAACCTCTCACCATTACAATAACAGGGAGGTGTTAGCATTTTATATCATACCCCCCAAGACATGCTAACCTCTCACCATTACAATAACAGGGAGGTGTTAGCATTTTATATCATACCCCCAAGACATGCTAACCTCTCACCATTACAATAACAGGGAGGTGTTAGCATTTTATATCATACCCCCCAAGACATGCTAACCTCTCACCATTACAATAACAGGGGAGGTTAGCATTATATATCATACCACCAAGACATGCTAACCTCTCACCATTACAATAACAGGGAGGGGTTAGCATTATATATCATACCCCCCAAGACATGCTAACCTCTCACCATTACAATAACAGGGAGAGTTTAGCATTTAATATACCATTTAATATACCAAGACATGCTAACCAATCACCATAGCATTTCTTTGGAGGTTATGATATTTATGATATTTATGATATTGTAATTTTCTCACTCATCATTATTCAGGACCATCTGTAACCATGGTAGCATCTACATTAATGTAGAAGTGTTCAGAAACATAATCTATTCTTATTTACAATAGAAGTGACTCCAAAATGAGACAATACATTATTTACCATTCATTTCTGTTGGGCACAAAATAAACTGAAACCAAAACAAACAGCAAATGTATCCAACCGGTTTGTAGATTCAAAGATCAAATACTAAATGTTTGATTACTTTAATACACATAGCCAAATACTTTTGATTCACTAAAACGGGTGGACTAAACAGTTCACCTGACACACCCATCTGTTTCGCCTCCCAGGAAAGTTCCCGACGGTTCCGTTACCGAGTTCCTACCGAGAGTATCCAAAGTCTGCCGATTCATCTCTTCTTCCCGAGCTGATGCAACTAGGCAGGGCCAGCCGAACGGCGATACATACATACGAAGAGTCAGAGAACTTACTCAAAACCCTTTTCATGCTGTGGGGGAACCAGTCAAAATCTCTCCAGATACTCATCGACTCTGGGGCCGATGAGAGTTTTATGGACGCTACCCTGGTGTCTGAGCTGAACATCCCCACTCAACCCCTCTCCATTCCCATGGATGTTAGAGCCCTTGGTGGGCACTCTATAGGCCGGGTCACTCATAATACTCATCAACCTACGGGAACCACAACGATACAATCCAATTCCTGCTAATTAAGTCTCCTCAGGTTCCCGTGGTATTGGGAATATATTGGCTCCATCGACACAATCAAATAAAATTTCAAAAATCAAATCAAATGTATTTATATAGCCCTTCTTACATCAGCTGATATCTCAAAGTGCTGTACAGAAACCTAGCCTAAAACCCCAAACAGCAAGCAATGCAGGTGTAGAAGCACGGTGGTTAGGAAAAACTCCCTAGAAAGGCCAAACCCTAGGAAGAAACCTAGAGAGGAACCAGCCTATAAGGGTTGGCCAGTCCTCTTCTGGCTGTGCCGGGTGGAGATTATAACAGAACATGGCAAGATGTTCAAATGTTCATAAATGACCAGCATGGTCAAATAATAATAATCACAGTAGTTGTTGAGGGTGCAGCCAGTCAGCACTTCAGGAGTAACTGTCAGTTGGCTTTTAATAGGCGATCATTACGAGTATCTCTACCGCTCCTGCTGTCTCTAGAGAGTTGAAAACAGCAGGTCTGGGACAGGTAGCACGTCCTGTAAACAGGTCAGGGTTCCATAGCCACAGACAGTTTAAACTGGAGCAGCAGCACGGCCAGGTAAGGAGTCATCATGCCAGGTAGTCCTGAGGCATGGTCTTAGGGCTCAGGTCCTCCAAGAGAGAAAGAAAAAGAGAGAGAAAGAAAGACAGAATTAGAGAGAGCATACTTAAATTCACACAGGACACTGGATAAGACAGGAGAAGTACTCCAGATATAACAAACTGACCCTAGCCCCCCGACACAAACTACTGCAGCATAAATATTGGAGGTTGAGACAGTAGGGGTCAGGAGACACTGTGGCCCCATCCGATGATACCCCCGGACAGGGCCAAACAGGAAGGATATAACCCCACACAGTTTTCCAAAGCACAGCCCCCACACCACTAGAGGGATATCTTCAACCACCAACTTACCATCCTGAGGCAAGGCCGAGAATAGCCCACAAAGATCTCAGCCACGGCACAACCCAAGGGGAGGGACGCCAACCCAGACAGGAAGATCACGTCATTGACTCAACCCACTCAAGTGACGCACCCCTCCTAGGGACGGCATGAAAGAGCACCAGTAAGCCAGTGACTCAGCCCCTGTAATAGGGTTAGAGGCAGAGAATCCCAGTGGAGAGAGGGTATCCGGCCAGGCAGAGTCGGCAAGTTGCTCCAGAGCCTTTCCGTTCACCTTCACACTCCTGGGCCAGACTACACTCAATCATATGACTCACTGAAGAGATGAGTCTTCAGTAAAGACATAAAGGTTGAGACCGAGTTTGCGTCTCTCACATGGGTAGGCAGACCATTCCATAAAAATGGAGCTCTATAGGAGAAAGCCCTGCCTCCAGCTGTTTGCTTAGAAATTATAGGGACAATTTGGAGGCCTGCGTCTTGTGACCGTAGTGTACGTGTAGGTATGTACGGCAGGACCAAATTGGAAAGATAGGTAGGAGCAAGCCCATGTAATGCTTTATAGGTTAGCAGTAAAACCTTGAAATCAGCCTTTGCCTTAACAGGAAGCCAGTGTAGGGAGGCTAGCACTGGAGAAATATGATCAAATATTTTGGTTCTAGTCAGGATTCTAGCAGCCGTATTTAGCACTAACTGAAGTTTATTTAGTGCTTTATCCGGGTAGCCGAAAAGTAGAGCATTGCAGTAGTCTAACCTAGAAGTAACAAAAGCATGGATGAATTTTTCTGCATCATTTTTGGACAGAAAGTTTCAGATTTTTGCAATGTTACATAGATGGAAAAAAGCTGTCCTTGAAACAGTCTTGATATGTTCGTCAAAAGAGAGATCAGGGTCCAGAGTAACGCCGAGGTCCTTCACAGTTTTATTTGAGACGACTGCACAACCATCAAGTTTAATTGTCAGATTCAACAGAAGTTCTCTTTGTTTCTTGGGAACTAGAACAAGCATCTCTGTTTTGTCCAAGTTTAAAAGTAGAACGTTTGCAGCCATCCACTTCCTTATGTCTGAAACATAGGCTTCTAGCGAGGGCAATTTTGGGGCTTCACCATGTTTCATTGAAATGTACAGCTGTGTGTCATCCGCATAGCAGTGAAAGTTAACATTATGTTTTCGAATGACATCCCCAAGAGTTAAAATATATAGTGAAAACAATAGTGGTCCTAAAACGGAACCTTGATGAACACCGAAATGTACAGTTGATTTGTCAGAGGACAAACCATTCACAGAGACAAACTGATATCTTTCCGACAGATAAGATCTAAACCAGGCCAGAACTTGTCCGTGTAGACCAATCTGCGTTTCCAATCTCTCCAAAAGAATGTGGTGATCGATGGTATCAAAAGCAGCACTAAGGTCTAGGAGCACGACGACAGATGCAGAGCAGATGCAGAGCCTCGGTCTGATGCCATTAAAAGGTAATTTGCCACCTCCAGTGCAGTCTCAGTGCTATGATGGGGTCTAAAACCAGACTGAAGCATTTCATATACATTGTTTGTCTTCAGGAAGGCAGTGAGTTGCTGCGCAACAGCCTTTTCTAACATTAATGAGAGGAATGGAAGATTCGATATAGGCCGATAGTTTTTTATATTTTCTGGGTCAAGGTTTTTTTTTTTTTCAAGAGAGGCTCTATTACTGCCACTTTTAGTGAGTTTGGTACACATCCGGTGGATAGAGAGCCGTTTATTATGTTCAACATAGGAGGGCCAAGCACAGGAAGCAGCTCTTTCAATAGTTTAGTTGGAATAGGGTCCAGTATGCAGCTTGAAGGTTTAGAGGCCATGATAATTTTCATCATTGTGTCAAGAGATATAGTACTAAAACACTTAAGTGTCTCTCTTGATCCTAGGTCCTGGCAGAGTTGTGCAGACTCAGGACAACTGAGCTTTGGAGGAATACGTAGAGTTAAAGAGGAGTCCGTAATTTGCTTTCTATTAATCATGATCTTTTCCTCAAAGAAGTTCATGAATTTATCACTGCTGAAGTGAAAGCCATCCTCACTCTCTTGGAGAACGCTGCTTTGTGACGGTAGCAAAAATACATCGAGCAACAGTGAGGGCTCTTCGATACTGCACGATGCTGTCTTTCCAAGCTAGTCGGAAGACTTCCAGTTTGATGTGGCGCCATTTCTGTTCAAATTTTCTGGAAGCTTGCTTCAGAGCTCGGGTATTTTCTGTATACCAGGGAGCTAGTTTCTTATGACAAATGTTTTTAGGAGTGCAACTGCATCTAGGGTATTGCGCAAGGTTAAATTGAGTTCCTCAGTTAGGTGGTTAACTGATTTTTGTCCTCTGACGTCCTTGGGTAGGCAGAGGGAGTCTGGAAGAGCATCAAGCAATCTTTGTGTTGTCTGAGAGTTTATGACACGACATTTGATGCTCCTTGGTTGGGGTCTGAGCAGATTATTTGTTGCTATTGCAAACATAATAAAATGGTAGTCCGATAGTCCAGGATTATGAGGAAAAACATTAAGATCCACAGCATTTATTCCATGGGACAAAACTAGGTCCAGAGTATGACTGTGACAATGAGTAGGTCCAGAGACATGTTGGACAAAACCCACTGAGTCGATGATGGAAAGCCTTTTGGAGTGGGTCTGTGGACTTTTCCATGTGAATATTAAAATCACCAACAATTAGAATATTTTCTGCTATGACTACAAGGTCCGATAGGAATTCATGGAACTCAGTGAGGAACGCTGTATATGGCCCAGGAGGCCTGTAAACAGTAGCTATAAAAAGTGATTGAGTAGGCTGCATAGATTTCATGACTAGTAGCTCAAAAGACGAAAACGTCATTGTTTTTGTTGTAAATTGAAATTTGCTATCGTAAATGTTAGCAACACCTCCGACATTGCGGGATGCACGGGGGATATGATAACTAGTGTAACCAGGAGGTGAGGCCTCATTTAACACAGTAAATTCATCAGGCTTAAGCCATGTTTCAGTCAGGCCAATCACATCAAGATTATGATCACAATCCCTTTCAATAATGGGAGGAATGGAGGAGGTGTTTATCCTAGTGAGATTGCTAAGGCAAACAGCGCCATGTTTAGTTTTGCCCAACCAAGTCGAGGCACAGACACGGTCTCAATGGGGATAGTTGAGCTGACTACACTGACTGTGCTAGTGGCAGACTCCACTAAGCTGGCTGGCTGGCTAACAGCCTGCTGCCTGGCCTGCCCCCTATTTCATTGTGGAGCTAGAGGAGTTAGAGCCCTGTCTATATTCGTAGAAAAGGGCACCCCTCCTAGGATGGAGTCCGTCACTCCTCAGCAGGTCAGGCTTGGTCCTGTTTGTGGGTGAGTCCCAGAAAGAGGGCCAATTATCTACAAATTCTATATTTTGTGAGGGGCAGAAAACAGTTTTCAACCAGCAATTGAGTTGTGAGACTGCTGTAAAGCTCATCACTCCCCCTAACTGGGAAGGGGCCAGAGACAATTACTCGATGCCGACACATTTTTCTAGCTGATTTACACGCTGAAGCTATGTTGTGCTTGGTGACCTCTGACTGTTTCATTCTAACATCGTTGGTGACGGCGTGGATAACAATATCTCTATACTCTCTACACTCGCCAGTTTTAGCTTTAGCCAGCACCATCTTCAGATTAGCCTTAATGTCGGTAGCCCTGCCCCCTGGTAAACAGTGTATGATCGCTGGATGATTTGTTTTAAGTCGAATACTGCGGGTAATGGAGTCGTCAATGACTAGGGTTTTCAATTTGTCAGAGCTAATGGTGGGAAGCTTCGGCGTCTCAGACCCCGTAACGAGAGGAGTAGAGACAAGAGAAGGCTCGGCCTCAGACTACGACTCGCTGCTTAAATGGGGAAAACCGGTTGAAAGTTTCTGTCGGCTGAATGAACGACACCTGTTGAGCATTCCTACAGCATATCCCTCTAGAAGCCATGAGAAAGTTGTCCGGCTGCGGGGACCGTGCAGGGGGATTTATTCTGACATTAATATCTGTACTTACTGGTGGCACAGACGCTGTTTCATCCTTTCCTACACTGAAATTACCCTTGCCTAACGATTGCGTCTGATTCCATCCTCGCCGTAAGGTGATCGTTCTCCTGTATATTATGAGTACAGTGACTGCAATTAGAAGGCATCATGTTAATGTTACTACTTAGCTTTGGCTGTTGGAGGTCCTTACGAACCATGTCCAGATAAAGCGTCCGGAGAGAAAAAGTTGAATGAAAAAAAGTTGAATGAGGGAAAAACAAAAAATAAACGGTAATTAAAAAGTAAAAACCGTAAAGTTGTCAGGTAGCAAAGTAAGGTTGGCAACAAAACGCACAGCAACACAATCCCCTCATTGACTGGTTTGCTGGTGCCAGCATGAGCTGGAGCCCATTCTGCTCATTGCCTGAAGTCAGCGCTCCCTTCACCGGGATGTCTTCCTGGGGCCACAAAAGTTGCCCCGGACCTCTCCGCATTTCCTGCAGAGTACCAGCACCTACTGGGGGTGTTCATTAAGACCGGGCCACTTTGCTTCTGCGGCACCGACCCCATGACTGTGGGACCTTCTCCCAGGCACCACTCTGACACGGGGATGACTGTACTCACTGTATGGTCGAGAGACCAAGGCTATGGAGACCTATATTGAGGACTCCTTAGCTGCCGGGTTCATCCGTCCCACTGCGTCCCCCGCCGGCGCAGGGTTCTTCTTTGTGGAGTAGAAGGACAAAACCATGCGCCTGTGCATCAACTCACAGGGTCTCAACGACATCACGGCGAATGACCGCCACCCGCTACCACTCATCTCCTCGGCCTTCTAGCCTCTCCAAGGGGCCGCCGTGTTCTCCAAGCTGGATCTATGGAACGCCTACCACCTAGTGCAGATACGGGAAGGGGACGAGTGGAAGACAGCCTTCAACACGGCCAGTAGTGTTGATGCTCCAGCTGTGTTCCAGGCCCTGGTTAATGATGTTCTCAATGAAATGTTAAACTGGTTCGTCTTTGTCCACCTCAACGACATCCTCGTCTTCTCCCGCTCTGCCCAAAAACACGGCCCTGGAACTCAAGTTACATCCTTGCACCTTCTTCTCTCATCACCTCAACGCCACGGAGATGAATTACGATGTGGGGAATGGTGAGCTTCTCTCAGTGAAGATGGTATTGGAGGAGTGGAGGCACTGGCTGGAGGGGGTGGCACATCCGTTAACCTCCTGAAGCTAGGGGGCACTATTTTTATGTTTGGAAAAATATTCCTTTTTTCTGTGGCTTCCCTAAGGTGTCAACAGTCTTTAGACATAGTTTCAGGCTTTTATTTTGAAAAATGAGAGTGAAGGATCACATTGAGTAAGTGGAGAGGTGGGGGCACTCAGAGTGAGTTGCGCAATTGAGTAAACCGGCCATTGTTCCTCCCGCTGTTATGGAAAAAGCTACACACTCGGTTGATATATTATCAAATGATTATAAAAAACTTTGACATGTTTCTGTGGACATTATGAAGACTATTTGGAATTTCCGTCTGCGTTGTCGCGACTGCTCTTTCCTGTTGATTTCTGAACATAACGCGACAAACAAACGTCGGTATTTTGGGTATAAAAATTATCTTTATGGAACAAAAGGAACATTTGCTGTGTAACTGGGAGTCTTGTGAGTGAAAACATCCGTAGATCATCAAAGGTAAACGGTTAATTTGATTGCTATTCTGATTTTCGTGACCAAGCTTTGTGATGCTAAGTGTACATAATGCTATGCTAAGCTATCGATAAACTTACACAAACGCTTGGATTTCTTTCGCTGTAAAGCATAATTTCAAAATCGGAGACAACAGGGTGATTAACAAAAGGCTAAGCAAGCTGTGTTTCAAAATATTGCACTTGTGATTTCATGAATATGAATGTTTTCTAGTAATATTATTTGACTGTTGCGCTATGCTATTCAGTGGTTGCAGACGGAAATTATCCCGCTACAGGGATTGGTAGCATCAAGAAGTTAATTGTGTGGACAGACCCCGCGGCTACACCCCCGGACGTCGAGACCATCATTCACACCTCTTGCTTGGCGAAGGCACTCAGTTTGGAAGCAGATCCGGGAAGCGCAGCATTCCCAGCCGAACACCGGAGGGCCCCAGATAATCGGATGTTTGTTCTGACGATGTCTGCTCCTCCGTCCTGGAGTGGGCTCACTCCTCCAGGATTGCCTACCGCCCGGGCTCCCACCGGACACTGGCCTTTGTGTAATAATGCTTTTGGTGGCTTACAATGGTTCCTGATGTCTCTGCGTTCTTCGCCACCTGCACGATTTGTGTGCAGAACAAGCTCATCGGCAGAGGTACTGAGACAGACAGGACTGTTGCAGAGGTACTGAGACAGACAGGACTGTTGCAGAGGTACTGAGACAGACAGGACTGTTGTAGAGGTACTGAGACAGGACTGTTGCAGAGGTACTGAGACAGACAGGACTGTTGTAGAGGTACTGAGACAGGACTGTTGCAGAGGTACTGAGACAGACAGGACTGTTGCAGAGGTACTGAGACAGACAGGACTGTTGCAGAGGTACTGAGACAGACAGGACTGTTGCAGAGGTACTGAGACAGACAGGACTGTTGTAGAGGTACTGAGACAGACAGGACTGTTGTAGAGGTACTGAGACAGACAGGACTGTTGCAGAGGTACTGAGACAGACATGACTGTTGCAGAGGTACTGAGACAGACATGACTGTTGTAGAGGTACTGAGACAGACATAACTGTTGTAGAGGTACTGAGACAGACAGAACTGTTGTAGAGGTACTGAGACAGATAGGACTGTTGTAGAGATACTGAGACAGACAGGACTGTTGTAGAGGTACTGAGACAGATAGGACTGTTGTAGAGATACTGAGACAGACAGGACTGTTGTAGAGATTCTGAGACAGGACTGTTGCAGAGGTAGAGACAGGACTGTTGTAGAGGTACTGAGACAGACATGACTGTTGCAGAGGTACTGAGACAGACAGGACTGTTACAGAGGTACTGAGACAGGACTGTTGTAGAGGTAGAGACAGGACTTTTGCAGAGGTACTGAGACAGACAGGACTGTTGTAGAGGTAATGAGACAGACAGGACTGTTACAGAGGTACTGAGACAGGACTGTTGTAGAGGTACTGAGACAGGACTGTTGCAGAGGTACTGAGACAGGACTGTTGTAGAGGTATTGAGACAGACAGGACTGTTGTAGAGGTACTGAGACAGGACTGTTGTAGAGGTACTGAGACAGGACTGTTGCAGAGGTACTGAGACAGACAGGACTGTTGCAGAGGTACTGAGACAGACAGGACTGTTACAGAGGTACTGAGACAGACAGGACTGTTGTAGAGGTACTGAGAAAGACAGGACTGTTGTAGAGGTACTGAGACAGACAAGACTGTTGCAGAGGTACTGAGACAGACAGGACTGTTGCAGAGGTACTGAGACAGACAGGACTGTTGTAGAGGTACTGAGACAGACAGGACTGTTGCAGAGGTACTGAGACAGACAGGACTGTTGTAGAGGTACTGAGACAGACAGGACTGTTGCAGAGGCACTGAGACAGACAGGACTGTTACAGAGGTACTGAGACAGACATGACTGTTGCAGAGGTACTGAGACAGACATGACTGTTGTAGAGGTACTGAGACAGACATAACTGTTGTAGAGGTACTGAGACAGACAGAACTGTTGTAGAGATACTGAGACAGACAGGACTGTTGTAGAGGTACTGAGACAGATAGGACTGTTGTAGAGATACTGAGACAGACAGGACTGTTGTAGAGGTACTGAGACAGGACTGTTGTAGAGGTACTGAGACAGGACTGTTGCAGAGGTACTGAGACAGACAGGACTGTTACAGAGGTACTGAGACAGACAGGACTGTTGTAGAGGTACTGAGACAGGACTGTAGTAGAGGTACTGAGACAGACAGGACTGTTGTAGAGGTACTGAGACAGACAGGACTGTTGCAGAGGTACTGAGAAAGACAGGACTGTTGTAGAGGTACTGAGACAGGACTGTTGTAGAGGTACTGAGACAGACAGGACTGTTGCAGAGGTACTGAGAAAGACAGGACTGTTGTAGAGGTACTGAGACAGGACTGTTGTAGAGGTACTGAGACAGGACTGTTGCAGAGGTACTGAGACAGACAGGACTGTTGCAGAGGTACTGAGACAGACAGGACTGTTGCAGAGGTACTGAGACAGACAGGACTGTTACAGAGGTACTGAGACAGACAGGACTGTTGCAGAGGTACTGAGACAGACAGGACTGTTGCAGAGGTACTGAGACAGACAGGACTGTAGTAGAGGTACTGAGACAGACAGGACTGTTGTAGAGGTACTGAGACAGACAGGACTGTTGCAGAGGTACTGAGACAGACAGGACTGTTGCAGAGGTACTGAGACAGACAGGACTGTTGCAGAGGTACTGAGACAGACAGGACTGTTGCAGAGGTACTGAGACAGACAGGACTGTTGCAGAGGTACTGAGACAGACAGGATTGTTGCAGAGGTACTGAGACAGACAGGACTGTTGTAGAGGTACTGAGACAGACAGGATTGTTGCAGAGGTACTGAGACAGACAGGACTGTTGTAGAGGTACTGAGACAGACAGGACTGTTGCAGAGGTACTGAGACAGACAGGACTGTTGCAGAGGTACTGAGACAGACAGGACTGTTGCAGAGGTACTGAGGGTTCCCTGGGTTTCAGCCCCCGCTCTTCCCGGAGTAAGAGAAAGTGGTCGGTGTACCCTTGGCCCAGATGTTGGTACGCTGTTGTCATACCTGGAAGAGAGCCCGGTCGGCTCTTCTCAAGACCACCTCCAGGTATCAACGACAAGCGGACCTCCCCCGTCTCGAGCAGAGGGTATGGCTTTTCACCCGAGATCTGCCTCTCCAGGTGTAGTCCCGCAAACTTTCACCCGGTTTATCGGTCCTTTCCCCATCTCCAAGATCACTATCCCCTCTGCTGTTCGTCGTCTGTTGACCCGTACCCTCCGAATACATCCTACTTTTCATGTTTCTAGGATCAAACCCATGTCTCACAGCCCTTTGTCTCCTGTTTCCAAAGCCGGAAAACCAGGTAGCGCCCATAGAGGGGGGGGGGGGGGGGGGGGGGGGGGGGTACTGTCACACCCTGATCTGTTTCACATGGCTTTATGATTGTCTCCATGCCCCTCCAAGTGTCGCCCATCTTCCCCATTATCCCCAGTGCATTTATGCCTATGTTCTCTGTTCGTCTGTTGCTTGTTAACCTCTAGCGACGAGCAATCCCGTATCCGGGAGCGTAATCATAGCCTCAAGCTCATTACCATAACGCAACATTAACTATTCATGAAAATCGCAAATGAAATTAAATAAATATATTGGCTCACAAACACTGTCATCTCAGATTTTCAAAATATGCTTTTCAACCATAGCTACACAAGCATTTGTGTAAGAGTATTGATAGCTAGCATAGCATTAAGACTAGCATTCAGCAGGCAACATTTTCACAAAAACAAGAAAATCATTCAAATAAAATAATTTACCTTTGAAGATCTGATGTTTTCAATGAGGAGACTCTCAGTTAGATAGCAAATGTTCAGTTTTTCCAAAAATATTATTTGTGTAGGAGAAATCGCTCCGTTTTGTTCATCACGTTTGGCTAAGAAAAAACCCCGAAAATGCAGTCATTACAACGCCAAACTTTTTTCCAAATTAACTCCATAATATCGACAGAAACATGGCAAATGTTGTTTAGAATCAATCCTCAAGGTGTTTTTCACATATCTATTCGATGATAAGTAATCCGTGCCAGTTGGGTTTCTCCTCTGAAGCAAATGGAAAAATACATGCAGGTGGAGATTACGCAATAATTGCAACGGAGGACACCAAGCGAGCACCTGGTAAATGTAGTCTCTTATGGTCAATCTTCCAATGATATGCCTACAAATACGTCACAATGCTGCAGACACCTTGTGGAAACGACAGAAAGTGTAGGCTCATTCCTGGCGCATTCACAGCCATATAAGGAGTCATTGGAGCACAGCGCCTTCAAAATCTGGGGCATTTCCTGTTTGAAATTTCATCTTGGTTTCGCCTGTAGCATCACTTCTGTGGCACTCACAGATAATATCTTTGCAGATTTGGAAACGTCAGAGTGTTTTCTTTCCAAAGCTGTCAATTATATGCATAATCAAGCATCTTTTCGTGACAAAATATATTGTTTAAAACGGGAACGTTTTTTTAATCCATAAATTAAAAGAGCGCCCCCTATATCGAATAAATTAATTTTGTTTGTCAAGTCTACCAGCGTTTTGCCCCTTTCTCCTGTCATTTCTAAAGTTCCTGTTTTCTAGATTTCTCGGTTTGACCATTCCTGCCCTGACCTGCCGTTCGGTACCTTGTCACATCACCCTGGATTATTGACCTCTGCCTGCCCTGACCCCGAGGCTACCTGCCATTTATGTACGTTGTCTTACCACCCTGGATTGTTGACCTCTGCCTAACCTGACCCCGAGGCTACCTGCCATTTATGTACATTGACTTACCACCCTGGATTATTGACCTCTGCCTGCACCGACCCTGAGACGACCTGCCATTTATGTACATTGTCTTACCACCCGAGACTGTCTGCCGTTCTGTACCTTTTGGACTCTGATCTGGATTACTGACCTCTGCCTGGTCTTGACCTGCCTTTTTGCCTGCCCATTATTTTTGTAATAAACTTCTGTGACTTCGACACCTCTGCATCTGGGTCTTCTCCTGAAACGTGATTCCATAATATGCTTGACATTTGGTTCTCTAGATGAGCTATTCTGAGTATAAACTTTCAGGTTTCATGTTAGAAGATTTCTGAAAGATTAAATTCACAAGATATCTAAAAGACAAATGGTATGCATCACAAAATGTAGATAAATTCACAATTTCTGTGTGACATTTGGTAATGTAACATTTGTAAGGTCAGGAAATCGGCAGATAAATGTTACCAGATTCACCAACACTAAGTTGTATATGTCAAATGTTTCTACAAGATAATAACCACTAGCATCACATAATCACTAACCACCACACATGTTCAGACTCACCTCAGCTGTGAGATGTAGGGCAGACACTGAAGGAAACTCCTCACTTCACTCTCTTCATCTGACCAGCCCTTCAGCTCTACTGGTTTCTTCTCTGGTTGGAGTTTCAGCACTTCTAGGAGGGGGGAGACGTTTCTCTTTCTGAGGTCTATGGACCAGACTGCAGGAGCTGACTGGTAAACTGGCTGTAATACTGGAAGGACACTCCTGCCTGTTTGAGTCTCATAGTCCTTCACATGCGAGTACAGATCCAGCAGGAAATCACATTTCTGATTGTTATAAACTTCAGACAGTGACAACACTTTCTCTACAGCTGTTTGTATGGTTCCTCTCTCATGGAGAGCTGCTTGAAGACACAGATTCAGTAGGAATGTCTTCTCTCTCTTTGTCCTCTCCAGATTATCCTTCAGCGGAGGAAATCTGAACAAACAGTTTAAAACACAGATGATATACAGGTGAGTGACGAGGACTGATATGAGTAACAGGGTTGGGGAACTGAAAACTAATAGCACCGTATGACTCCATCTTTTAAAACAATACAACTATGAATTGGAATTTTGTTCAATTTCAATTCCTACTGAATTAGAGTTTCTACAGCTTCTTCACATGTTAATGTATTAACAAGATAAAGACAGTGTAAAACATGAATACTATCTACACCAGGTCAGTGATATATGGACTCTTGTTGGATAAACTCACTCACCTCAGCTGTGAGATGTAGGGCAAACACTGAAGGACACTCCTCACTTCACTCTCTTCATCTGACCAGCCCTTCAGCTCTACTGGTTTCCTCTCTGGTTGGAGTTTCAGCACTTCTAGGAGGAGGGAGGCCTTTCTCTCTGAGAGGTCTATGGACCAGACTGCAGGAGCTGACTGGTAAACTGGCTGTAATGCTGGAAGGACACTCCTGCCTGTTTGAGTCTCATAGTCCTTCACATGTGAGTACAGATCCAGCAGGAAATCACATTTCTGATTGTGATATACTTCAGACAGTGACAACACTTTCTCTACAGTTGTTTGTATGGTTCCTCTCTCATGGAGAGCTGCTTGAAGGCACAGATTCAGTAGGAATGTCCTCTCTCTCTTTGTCCTCTCTTCAGGGGATTTTCTCTGACCCTGTGGTGGAGTAAATCTGCAAGAACAGTTTAACAACAAATAGATTAATATGTGAGAGATATGATATGCATTTCTGATGGTCACATTATGGTTGGTAAAATACAATGACTATCTTTCTAAACTCAACATTCACTTCAATTGTTCCTAAAAATCCTGACCACAAAGTAAGATTGCATCTTCTAAAAACAGTATGTGTATATTTAGGTCATTAATTTATTGCAGAAAGCTACAAACTTCCTCTCTAAAGGGAAATACAGGGACAGACAACTACAATCTCTGAACTGTACTGATCCAACTCACCTCAGCTGTGAGATGTAGGGCAGACACTGAAGGAAACTCCTCACTTCACTCTCTTCATCTGACCAGCCCTTCAGCTCTACTGGTTTCTTCTCTGGTTGGAGTTTCAGCACTTCTAGGAGGAGGGAAGCCTTTCTCTCTGAGAGGTCTATGGACCAGACTGCAGGAGCTGACTGGTAAACTGGCAGTAATGCTGGAAGGACACTCCTGCCTGTTTGAGTCTCATAGTCCTTCACATGTGAGTACAGATCCAGCAGGAAATCACATTTCTGATTGTGATATACTTCAGACAGTGACAACACTTTCTCTACAGTTGTTTGTATGGTTCCTCTCTCATGGAGAAGCACCACCTTCTGCATGATCTTGGTTTGTTTGAGATGGAAGAAATGTGTTCACCACTTCCTTGAAGAACCAATCTGATGTCTTCTTGATCTGTTCAGCTGGAACTAGACTGTTTACCAATCTAGTATTCCTCTCATTCAGAAGCCCACACAGGAAAGGAATTAAGTGTTTTGTGTGTTTCCATTCTTCAGTCGGGCACTTCTCGAGAACCTCTCTGATTTTGTCTGGATTCTGTAAGAGCCAAAGGGCACCAAAGAACTCCTGCATTGTGTAGTGGAGAAACGCAGAGCAAGTGTCTGATGCAGTGGGCTCAACCTTAACCATAAATGCCCCCAAGAAGGCAAAATGGACACTGCCTTCTTCACAACTCAGTGTTGTCAAGTTCATGTTTTTCTCATTTGTTGCATCAAAAGCAATTTCTGCCAAAGACAATATTTTCTCTCTGTTTTCTTTGAGATAAATGTCGATATCCTTACGTCGTCTGCCACTGTGTTTTTGGATGCAGTGACGGAGGATGTTAATGTACATCTTAGTTGTAGAACATGGCTGCTTAGAATCCGCTAGGGTAGAATAATAACTACAAGCAACAACCATTAGTGCGTACATTGGGACATGGCACAGACTGAACAACTCTAGGTTGTTTAACACACTGCTCAAGGAGTCAGGCTCAGCACTCAGCATCTGTGTTAAATAAGCCCTGATGGATTCATCGCTGAACCCTTTCACCTCCACTCTGAACCAGTCTGTGGGCCAGTCTGTCAGGAAGTCTTCCGATTGATCTGGTCTGCATGTGGTCACAATCTTTGCGTCAGGGAGGAGGTTCTCCACAAGGTCCTTTACTACCGACAGAGAGGAGAGGTCTGTGATTCCATCAAATATGATGACAACGTTTTCAGAGTTCTTCTTAATATCCTGTAACACTTCTTCTTTACTTTCGTTTGGCTCACTGTACATGTTAAAGAGAAGGTCCTCCAGGCTCATGGGTTTTCTGTGTGAAATGTCTCTCACCTCAAAATAAAACATGTAATCTAGTTCTCTGTGATCTTTCTCTGCCCAGAGGTTCAACATTTGATGGGATACTGATGTTTTTCCAATTCCAGGTTTTCCAACCAGGAGGATTTTTTCATGTGTTTTAAGCAGCTCAGTAGGGGATGTTTCCTTTTTGGCCAAGGGGATGAAGCTCTTTAGTTTTTTAGGCCGAGCTTTCTTGCATCTTTTGCTTTTCACTTTAATTTTAGAGTCAGATGAATGCACATGTGTATCTAACACAAGAGGGGTGTAAGAGAAAGTCCCCCCATTTCTACATCTATCTGGTAGGAGACTACAGCTATGTTTCCATGCACCCTCTGTGATCTTCCGTGCTTTACATTTCAGCTGTGTCTGATATCCGTGACAGGGTTTTGAACCTAAAATAAGGGTATTAAGGGAAGAGAGAGTAAATGCACTGTGCCAACAAATCAAAGCCAATCTAAAGGACGAGAGAAATCCAGGATAGAAAACTACAAGGATACACTGGTAGATCTTCATAGATTGAAGGGGATCTTTTGGGGATCAAATAAAATAAAATAAAATAAAATATTTTGGGGATAAATGGTCATCAAAAACAAGAAGGACCGAGGGGCAGTAAAAAACAAATTTAAAATGTCTTTATTATGATGGCATGTTTAACAGAATAACATCTATAAAAACTCTGACACGTTTTCAGCATAGCCTTCTTCAAGATGACACAGATCTCTACTGAACATGCCATCATAATGAAGGCTTTTTTTTACTTAATGAAAAGTGCATTGGTCGTCCTTGTTCTTGATGAACAATCTTAAAAGGTACATTAACCCCCGTGCGCTTCAAATAGCTTCCCCAGCAGCATGGAACCAAAGGAATGATGTCAAAAGTCTAAACCCTGTTGCACTAAATTAACCTACAATAATATTTGAAAGACACGTTTTAACAGGTATGCTATTTTCAGCCAATTGTATACTATATAGTGTACTAATAGGACACTATACAATCGCTTACCAACAAAGTAGTCTGTCATCTCTGGGTCGTCCTTGAAGGGGAAGTAGCTGATCCATTGCTTTAAGTCAGCGTTGTCTAAGGTCCTCTTCCTTGTGATGTCTAGAATCGTCAGTAACTCGTAGCATGCAACCTCTCCTTTGGCCGAGACCCAGTCCAGTATTTTTCTGGTTTGGTCAAAATGGTCAACTTCAGCCTGAATTTTACTGACTTCCTCCTCGTTAAGAACCTTGCGCTGGAACAGGTTTTCCACAATGAGGGGCAGATTCTTGAGCTTTCCAATGAGATGTTGCCTTCCATTTGTAATGTACTCTAAAGCAGATTGTCTTGTAGAAGCCATGTCTCAGGTTGTTAAAATCACTTCAACACGTTGGATCTCTGGAAGAAGACAGTACATATGTAGTCAGTCAACAGTAGAACAGTCAAGTAATGATTAGGTTTATTTATTAAATGAAACGTTTTATCCTATGTAAAATAAACATACCCCAACTACAGTGCCTTGCGAAAGTATTCGGCCCCCTTGAACTTTGCGACCTTTTGCCACATTTCAGGCTTCAAACATAAAGATATAAAACTGTATTTTTTTGTGAAGAATCAACAACAAGTGGGACACAATCATGAAGTGGAACGACATTTATTGGATATTTCAAACTTTTTTAACAAATCAAAAACTGAAAAATTTCCAGGTCTATGCCCAAACAGTTAGAGCTTCGAACTTAAAAAAAATTCATTTCTCCAGAAATAAGTCTCGCACTGTTGCCACCTGTTATAGACCCGCCTCAGCTCCCAGCTGTGCCCTGGACACCATGTGTGAATTGATTGCCCCCCATCTATCTTCAGAGTTTGTTCTGTTAGGTGACCTAAACTGGGAAATGCCAGTCCTACAATCAAACATAAATGCATAAATTATCAAGGAACCCACCAGGTACAACCCTAAATCCGCAAACATGGGCACACTCATAGATATTATCCTGATCAACTTGCCCTCCAAATACACCTCTGCTGTTTTCAATCAGGATCTCAATGATCACTTTCTCATTGCCTGCATCCGCTATGGGCCCTGGTTAAACGACCACCCCTCATCACTGTCAAACGCTCCCTAAAACACTTCTGCGAGCAGGCCTTTCTATTCGACCTGGCCCGGGTATTCTGGAAGGATATTGACCTCATCCCGTCAGTCGAGGAAGCCTGGTCGAACTTTAAAAGTAATTTCCTCACCATCTTAAATAAGCATGCCCTTTCAAAAAATGTAGATCTAAGAATAGATATAGCCCTTGGTTCACTCCTGACCTGACTGCCTTCGACCAGCACAAAAACATCCTGTGGCGGACTGCACTAGCATCGAATAGTCCCCGCGATATGCAACTTTTCAGGGAAGACAGGAACCAATACAAGCCGTCAGTCAGGAAAGCAAAGGCTAGCTTTTTCAAGCAGAAATTTGGATCCTGTAGCTCTAACTCCAAAAACGTTTGGGACACTGTAAAGTACATGGAGAATAAGATCTCCTCCTCCCAGCTGCCCACTGCACTGAGGCTAGGAAACACTGTCACCACCGATAAATCGAGAATTTCAAAAAACATTTCTCTACGGCTGGCCATGCTTTCCTCCTGGCTACCCAAACCCCTGTCAACAGCTCCGCATCCCCCCGCAGCTACGTGCTCAAACCTCCCCAGCTTCTCCTTCACCCAAAACCAGATAGCAGACGTTCCGAAAGAGCTGCAAAACCTGGACCCGTACAAATCAGTTGGGCTAGACAATCTGAACCCTTTCTTTCTAAAATGATCCGCCGCCATTGTTGCAACCCCTATTACTAGTCTGTTCAGCCTCTCTTTCATATCGTCCGAGATCCCTAAAGATTGGAAAGCTGCTGCGGTCATCCACCTCTTCAAAGGGGGAGACACTCTAGACCCAAACTGTTATAGACCTATATCCATCCTGCCCCACCTTTCTTAAGTCCTCGAAAGCTAATAAACAGATCACTGACCATTTCGAATCCCACCGTACCTTCTCCGCTGTGTAATCCATTTTTTGAGCTGGTTACGGGTGCACCTCAGCCATGCTCAAGGTCCTAAACAATTTCATAACCGCCATCAATAAAATACAGTAATGTGCAGCCGTCTTCATTGACCTGGCCAAGGCCTTCGACTCTGTCAATCACTGTATTCTTATCGGCAGACTCAATAGCCTTGGTTTCTCAGATGACTGCCTCGCCTGGTTCACCAACTACTTAGCAGACAGAGGTCAGTGTGTTAAGTCAGAGGGCCTGTTGTCTGGACCTCTGGCAGTCTCTATGGGGGTACCACAGGGTTAAATTCTCGGGCCGACTCTTTTCTCTGTATATATCAACGATTTCGCTCTTGCTGCAGGTGATTCCCTAATCAACCTCTATGCAGACAACACCATTCTGTATACATCTGGCCCTTCTTTGGACACTGTGCTAACTAACCTCCAAACGAGATTCAATTTCATACAACACTCCTTCCGTGGCCTCCAACTGCTCTTAAACGATAATAAAACCAAATGCATGTTTTTCAACCACTCGCTGCCTGTACCCACCCGCTCGACTAGCATCACTACTCTGGACGGTTCTGACAAGGAATATGTGGACTACAAATACATAGGTGTCTGGCTAGACTGTAAACTCTCCTTCCAGACTAATTTTAAACATCTCCAATCGAAAATTAAATCTAGAATCAGCTTACTATTTAGCAACAAAGCCTCCTTCACTCATGCCGCCAAAAATCCCTTCTTAAAACTGACTATCCTACCGATCCTCGACTTCGGCGATGTCATTTACAAAATAGCTTCCAATACTCTACTCAGCAAACTGGATGCAGTCTATCACAGTGCCATCCGTTTTATCACCAAAGCCCATTATTCCAGCCACCACTGCGACCTGTATGTTCTCGTCGGCTGGCCCTCGCTACATATAAGTCACCAGACCCACTGGCTCCAGATCATCTATAAGTCTCTGCTAGGTAAAGCTCCGCCTTACCTCAGCTCAGTCCGTAGCACGCGCTCCTGCAGGTTCATCTCACTGGTCATCCCCAAAGCCAACACCTCTTTTGGCCGCCTTTCCTTCCAGTTCTCAGCTGCCAGTGACTGGAACGAATTGCAAAAAAAAAAAAAAAAAAAAAAAAAAAAAGAATGATAACTGAAGCTGGAGACTTATATTTCCCTCACTAACTTTAAACATCAGCTATCTGAACAATTAACCGATCGCTGCAGCTGTACACAGCCCATCTGTAAATAGCCCACCCTATCTACCTACCTCATCCCCATATTGTTTTTATTTACTTTTCTGCTCTTTTGCACATCACCTTCTGCTCATCTATCACTCCAGTGTTAATTTGCTAAATTGTAATTACTTTGCTTCTATGGCCTATTTATTGCCTTACCTCCTCACGCCATTTGTACTCACTGTATATAGACTTCCTTTTTTATATTGTGTTATTGACTGTGCACTTGTTTATTCCATGTGTAACTCTGTTGTTGTTTGTGTCACACTGTTTAGCTTTATCTTGGCCTGGTCTCAGTTGTAAATGAGAACTTGTTCTCAACTGGCCTACCTGGTTAAATCTTCTCTCACTCAGTTTGACACAAACCCTTTCCTAACATGATAATACCTTGACAAAGTTGTTAAATAGCATGTTGTTACAGTGGGGAGAAGTATTTGAAACACTGCCGATTTTGTAGGTTTTTAATTTGTATTTTATTGCATGACATAAGTATTTGATACGTCAGAAAACCAGAACTTAATATTTGGTACAGAAACCTTTGTTTGCAATTACAGAGATCATACGTTTCCTGTAGTTCTTGACCAGGTTTGCACACACTGCAGCAGGGATTTTGGCCCACTCCTCCATACAGACCTTCTCCAGATCCTTCAGGTTGTCGCTGGGCAATACGGACTTTCAGCTCCCTCCAAAGATTTTCTATTGGGTTCAGGTCTGGCGACTGGCTAGGCCACTCCAGGACCTTGAGATGCTTCTTATGGAGCCACTCCTTAGTTGCCCTGGCTGTGTGTTTCGGGTCGTTGTCATGCTGGAAGACCCAGCCACGACCCATCTTCAATGCTCTTACTGAGGGAAGGAGGTTGCTGGCCAAGATCTCGCAATACATGGCCCCATCCATCCTCCCCACAATACGGTGCAGTCGTCCTGTCCCCTTTGCAGAAAAGCATCCCCAAAGAATGATGTTTCCACCTCCATGCTTCACGGTTGGGATGGTGTTCTTGGGGTTGTACTCATCCTTCTTCTTCCTCCAAACACGGCAAGTGGAGTTTACACCAAAAAGCTCTATTTTGTTTCATCAGACCACATGACCTTCTCCCATTCCTCCTCTGGATCATCCAGATGGTCATTGGCAAACTTCAGACGGGCCTGGACATGCGCTGCCTTAAGCAGGGGGACCTTGCGTGCGCTGCAGGATTTTAATCCATGATGGCGTAGTGTGTTACTAATGGTTTTCTTTGAGACTGTGGTCCCAGCTCTCTTCAGGTCATTGACCAGGTCCTGCCGTGTAGTTCTGGGCTAATCCCTCACCTTCCTCATGATCATTGATGCCCCACAAGGTGAGATCTTGCATGGAGCCCCAGACCGAGGGTGATTGACCGTCATCTTGAACTTCTTCCATTTTCTAATAATTGCGCCAACAGTTGTTGCCTTCTCACCAAGCTGCTTGCCTATTGTCCTGTAGCCCATCCCAGCCTTGTTCAGGTCTACAATTTTATCCCTGATGTCCTTACACAGCTCTCTGGTCTTGGCCATTGTGGAGAGGTTGGAGTCTGTTTGATGGAGTGTGTGGAAAGGTGTCTTTTATACAGGTAACGAGTTCAAACAGGTGCATTTAATACAGGTGGAGAACAGGAGGGTTTCTTAAAGATAAACTAACAGGTCTGTGAGAGCATAAGAATGTAAGAATTCTTACTGGTTGGTAGGTGATCAAATACTTATGTCATGCAATAAAATGCAAAGGATTTACTTAAAAATCATACAATGTGATTATCTGGATTTTTATTGTAGATTCCGTCTCTCACAGTTGAAGTGTACCTATGATACAAATTACAGACCTCTACTTGCTTTGTTAGTAGAAAAACCTGCAAAATCGGCAGTGTATCAAATACTTGTTCTCCCCACTGTACATATTCTTTCGAGATTAGAAAGTTTGTCAGATATGTTACATACCTGTAATTGTAAAAATAACGGATACAAATTCACATCTGCAAAGTTCTGGCTCTTTCTTTATTCTGAAGAATGTTGGTTGCGCTTTGCCAGAACTTGCTGTTTGTCCTGCTACCGCAGTGCAACAAGGCCTGATCAACTCACTAATGCTAAAGTATGTAGAATATACCATTTAGATTAATTAAGACATAATTAACATAACCACATTGGTTTAAAAAATAATAATACAGGGATATCTGTTTTTATTGACTTTGTTTTCAACCCATTTACACTCTCCCCTCCTCTCTTTGATGACTCCTGGAATCTATTGGTTTGTCTATAGTCAAGTCAATGTCTAGTCAGCGTCTAGCATGTCCAGACAAGTGCTGTTCCTTCATGCCAGTAACACTGGATAAGTCATCATGTTTCCAGGCACCATGTAAGAATAGAGCACAATTGCGTTTGCTGCTTGTCTCCATGACTGGTATGACGGTTGACCCAGACTCTCATAGCTGAACATGTCTCTGGGCCTTCGAGTGTGCGTGGACTTTCTCACAGGTAAGTCTCCCTTTCCATTGACCTCTTGCCTGCAGTTCATCCTCCACTCCAGGCTGTTCAGGTCCTTCAGACTGTTCCTGGATCTGCTCTATTTACTGTGCCACTGTAGAACTCCTGAGAAGTAGCTTGTAGTCTGGTACGCCACGCTGGTTGTATTGGTTGTGGTCTGAAATCACTCTGATGGACCCGAGGGCTGTGCTGGTAAATATAATAGAATTTCTTCTTCATCTGTCAGATTCTTGGTCAATCTTGTTACTGTTTGTTGTCAGTTTTGTTTGTCTTGGTGTTTTCACAGGTTTGGTTGGAGTGTCTTGATGCACTTGCTAGTCATTTATAGGTAACAGGAGGTTCTGGTGCAGCACACAAAAAGTTGTCTCCAGAGTCTGACTGGATCTAATACACTAGACACCTCTCTAATTCTTACCACAACTCTGTGTAGTGTCTTCTCACAGTAAGCACAGAGTTTCCCCGCGGGCCACCTCTTTCTGATAGGTTCCTCGCAAGGACTAGATCACCTGGCTGAAAAGTTTCACCTTTGACCCCTACGTTGTAGTTCTTCTCTTTTCGCTGAGGACTTTTGACTGTTCTCAGAAGCCATTGTGTGTATCTTAGATCTTTGTTGCCCACTTCTCTGCATATTTTTTGTTGGGTTCTTGTCACTGTCTCTGGTTCGAGGTTGAACAGTAGGTCGATAGGAAGGCATGGGGCTCTGCCATACTGGAGGATAAATGGCGATTATCCCCATTGCCTCGTACAATTATAGGCATGGATGATGTTTGGTAGATGGTCTTTCCACTCTGTCTTCTTCTCTTCTTGCAGAGTATGGAGCATCTGTAGGAGTGTTCTATTCATTCTTTCCACAGGGTTCCCTTGGGTAATTTGAGAGTGAGATCCTTGCAAGCTGCTGGAGTCTCTGGAACAGGTTGTTCTTGAACTCTCGCCCTCTGGTGATGGTGAAGCTTACTAGGATAGCCAAACCGAGGAATGAAGTCTTGGAAGATCTTCTCGGCTACAGTTTTTCCTGACTTGTTCTTCGTTGGGTAGGCCTGTGCAAAGCGTGTGAAATGATCGACAAGTACAAGAATATATTCATAGCCTATGTCTGAAGACTGTTGACACCTTGAGGAAGCTATAGGAAAAGGAATCTGGTTGATATCCCTTTAAATGGAGCAATGGGAGGCTATGGAACATGGAGTTTTCAAAATAGAAGCCACTTCCTGGTTTGATTTTTCTCAGGGTTTCGCCTGCAATATCAGTTCTGTTATACTCACAGACAATATTTTTACAGTTTGGGAAACTTTAGAGTATTTTCTATCCTAATCCGTCAATTATAAGTAGATTCGTGCATCTGGTCCTGAGAAATAGCCCGTTTACTTTGGGTACGTTATTTTTATAGTGCCCCCTAGCTTCAAGAAGTTAAGTGGTGACATTTGGATAAATAGTGATGTGGAGCAGAGGAGAGAGAAGAGGTTGAAGTCCCTTGGGGCTGATGCAGCCAAATGTTTTAAAATAACAAATGATTAATTTGGCGCAGTTACCAGTCAATCATCTCAGCATAGTGAGCCTGAAGGCACTGGCAGCAGAGAGGAGAGAGAGCAGCGATACCAGTTCAACTTTTAGTCAAGAGTTTTGCAGCTGAAGCGGTAAGACAGAAGACAATAGGGATAAGGTAAGCAATGTTTGGGTTTGGCTAGCTGGCTATTTAGTTATATCGGATGCCTTTTGTTGAAACAAGCGCTCATCAATGTCACTTTTCATGAACTGACAAATCACAGCCTGGATGAGGCGGGACATTAAAAGAATGTTGACGCGATACAGCAACTTCAGAAACGTTGAACTCATCCTTCTGCATGAATGGTTCTGATTACTGACAAGTTAGTACAAGTTAGTACTTACCATTAACAAACTGGAGACGACCTACCAATTGAGACCATTTTTAATGAGGATTTAATAATGGAAACAAAACAAAAACGATAAATGTTGGTTGTGTATTTCTTGAACTGCTGTATTGTCCAATTGGAATTAATATTATACTAGTTTTATATAGTATACTATAATGTTAAATTATATGAATATACTAACATTATATAATTAATATTATACTCGTTGTATATAGTATACTATTATATTAAATTCTATGAATATACTAACATTATATAATTAATATAATACATTACACTGTATTTTTTTGTGAAGAATCAACAACAAGTGGGACACAATGTTAAGGCTACCTGCATTTTTTTTTAACCTTTATTTAACTAGGCAAGTCAGTTAAGAACAAATTCTTATTTACAACCCCGGCCAAACCTGGATGATGCTGGGCCAATTGTGCGCCGCCCTATGGCGGATACAATCACTACTGGATGTGATGCAGCCTGGATTCGAACCAGGGCCTGCAGTGTCACCTCTTGCACTGAGATGCAGTACCTTAGACCGCTGCGGCACACGGGAGCCCAATTTGACATTGTGCTATTTTGCTGAACACTAGACGCTTTCATTTTATTTTGGCAGTGAAACGAGGATACTTAGACAAGAAAAAAACAGAACAGAACCCAAGGAGGTTCTACCTCTCTGATTAAAACATAGGACCAGCTCAAGAGTTGTAGCTACGCTGCCTCGGCAGAAGGTAAGCGGTCAGAAGCAGATCATAAGAGAATGTCAGAAAAAAGACAACCATCTAGCCTGCTAGCTAACGTTAGCATATAAGATACAACTTATTCATACACAGCTGATTAGTTAGCTGATCAGATTGAAGATGGGAAGAGCCAGACAGAGTAATATTTCCATGTGGAACCAGTTGAATACAACTATCTACCCTGCTAGCTAATGTTAGCATATAAGATACATCTTCTTCATGCATAGCTGAATAGTTAGCTGATCAGATTGAAGATGGGAAGAGCCAGACAGAGTAATATTTCCATGTGGAACCATTAGAAAATAAGCAAATTAATTGGACCAAAGCCTTTCCTGAATTTTATAAGATAAGCATTGATTATAAAAAAAAAATAGTAGCGCAAAGAGTTATGGGATATTATAATCATCTTGTCTTAACCTGTCCATTCTGAGCCATGGGTACACTCAAATTGGCCGCCAGTCCACCCATTATGACGTCATTGACTTGAATGGAGAAGTTCTTCTATTCATTCTTGTTTCTATGGTTACCCCTATATAGGACGCTGCACATGCGCGCATTGGCGTCCTCCGTGGCTACAATGCAGAGCCTCGAAAATTACGGACAACATTTTGTAGGGAGGTAGGTTACTTGTTTCCGAAAATCGTGTTATTGATAATCTGTAACTCCTTGTCTGTCGGTCCGGATTCTATCATGTGTGGATATCTGTAGACCTATAGAAACAGTCTGAACCGAACTTTTCTCCAAACCGGCACATTGGCTGTGGTATTCAGCGCACAATACGCGCTTCCTCGTATCTTAATACAGCCAAGTTATAGATGGCGGTTTGGAGAAAAGTTCGGTTCAGACGGTTTCTATCAAGATATCCACACACAATCCGGTCCGACGGACAACGGATTATAGATACATATGCCTTCAGTAACAGGGTTTCCGGGAACAAGTAGGCTACCCCCCTAAAGAATTCAATTGTTATTTTCCGGGCTCCGCATTGTAGCCACCTACTGTCGGACGCCAACGCGCTGCGTCCTATATAGGGCTATACTGCGCACTGATGAGGTATTTATAAGGTATATTCTTCAAGAATCGTTCAATGAAATGGCCACAGTTATATTGCAGATTGTTACCTAGTTTATCGTTTAACCGTCTCTCTTTCCGCCTGAGTGGAGACTAGCAGGATTCATCCTAACGTGGATCAGTGGATGACAATACAACCTGATATTATATTATTTAGGATATAAGGAAACAAATCAAACTAGTCCTATAGACAACTAAATGTACTGGACAGATTTATGGACTGCAGATCCTTTGACAATTCGTCTGACTCAATTTCTCGACCTTTTTATAAAGTTTAGTCTAGACCAACTCAAATGTAGCAAGTAGAACTTTCATTTAACAGGTTATTATGATAAATTGTTTGAAAACCCTTACCTTGTGTCTCTGAAATCTGTCTCTGCTGCAGTGGCCTTGTATGTAGCTATACCTATTTTACTTTCACTTATATTTCCGTGTAAAAAAAAAAACATTGTTGGGGGCGGTTCAGTAAGACGCAACATTTTTGAACGTTCAGATAGAAATACACGATGTAGGACAAACATATCTCTGACATTTAGAATAAGGAATCACGTCCGCTCTATTCTTGTCATTTCTATCGGCATCATTCGACAGCGTTTGGCTCCTGAAACTGGTTTGTTGTAGTAATCACCAGCAGGAACGTTGTCTCGTACTTTACATGGGTATGTTCAATCGTGCAGATCGTAGCACAACGTGTTGCAACAAAAACGAGTGTTTCTCACTGGACAAGTTCAGGTTAGTCCCTTAGTGTTTCGGACGGTTTCTGTTCGTTTGGTTCCTAATGAATACACCTCAGGGCAACGCCAAACGTTGCCGAATGTTTCAGATTTAATTACCAGATATAGAGCCGACCTGAATCACTATTTTAAATGTCAGAGAGGGATGTTTGTTCATAACATCTGAATGTTACACAACGTTGGGTCCTGTTCAGCGAACATTCCGCAGTTAGTTTAGTCCCGGGCAATGACTATCATTTCATTCATGCATTATGAATGAAGCCTGTCGCTTGGTCGGTCTTTTAAAAAGCTATAGGAGTTAGAATCTTAATGACGTGTAAACTATGGTGCGGAACTTGTCTCTGGAGGTTCCTAGCTGCTTGCTGAATGAATTACAGCAGAGAGCAGTCAGTGGTCTGTTGTAGTCTGAGTCTGATGATATAACTTAGAAGCTTCCGTAGTTTAACATCCAGTCTGTTCTAGAAGGACACTTCATGCACTATTATAACACGTTCTAGTTTATAAAGTCTGAATGATCAGTTTCAGCTAAATACAGTCCCTCCTCTATTGCAGTTAGCCTGCCCAACACTATCAGGCTACGACACGGTTATTCATTTGGAGACTAAGAAAGTATTTTGCGTGAGAATGCGTGAGATATAAGAGGTGTGCCATGATCAGAGGGTCAAATGCCTGAATCACCGCCAATGGGTGAGAGTTGGGAGCTCTGTTATGACAGGTGTAGGGCATGTCTCACCACCAATGGGTGAGAGATGCCAGCTCTGTTATGACAGGTGTCCGTAACTGCGCTCATGAGGTTTTTCTATTCTAAAAATCAGTTGCCATTCAACAGTTGTAAATACTGCAGATTGTAGGTCTACCGTTCATAGTTGTTCGTCCTCTCTCCCTCTCCCGCCTGAGCGGACAGCGGAGACTCGCAAGTTTCATTCTGATGTGGATCTGTGGATCAGTGGACCAGTGTGGCGTGAGCAGCAATAGTGTAATCGGCAGTTCGCCTTCAAAATAAAAGTCCCCCATTGTAACTGATGCAAACAGATATATAGAGAAAAAATGCCCCAATTGGACAATATTGCTAAACAATGTTGGCATGTTGCTGTATAAATTCTAAGACAGTAATATTTGTGTAATTTCACCAAATAACTGGTTCTGTTGGTGTCACTGATTAGGCTGATACCCCATTTCCGTTTCAAATCCACTGGTTAGGCTGTACATTTAAGAATGCCCCCAATGCAATTCTGGGGCAGGGACGTGTTGGGGAACCATGGTGTGGGCTGTATATAGTCTACATTCTCTAGAGAAACCCTGGTGTGGGCTGTATATAGGCTACATTCTCTAGAGACACCATGGTGTGGGCTGTATAAATGCTATATTCTCTAGATAAACCCTGGTGTGGGCTGTATATAGTCTACATTCTCTAGAGAAACCCTGGTGTGGGCTGTATAAAGGCTACATTCTCTAGAGAAACCCTGGTGTGGGCTGTATATAGGCTACATTGTCTAGAGAAACCCTGGTGTGGGCTGCACTGTTGGTTAAGGGCTTGTAAGTAAAGCATTTCGCCTTAAAGTCTACACTTGTTGTATTCGGCGCATGTGACTAATAAAGTTTGATTTATTTGAATGTTATTTATCTGGCATCTATTGGTAAAGACAACAAGTTAGAACTTCTAAGTTTCCAAGAAATGGAACGTTCCAAAAGGAGATTCCGTTGACATCATTGACCTAATATGGTGCTTCCTGGTAAATGGGCGGGTCCGGCTTTCCCGAGATCTGCCTGTCAGAGTCTTCAACAAACAACTTTTACATCGTCATGAAAAGAAACACACTTGGGGTGGGATCGCTTTCATACCAGCAATAACTTGAAAGTGATTATTTAGTATCTACTAGTAATGATTTCAACCTTTAGAGAAAACACTGTGACAAACACCAATCATGTGCCTCATGGGACATTTATTAAAAACACAAACAAAATATTCATAAATTATTTAAATGGTCAAAAAATTTAAACATTTGGGAGGTTTTTCTGTTTTGATATCAGAAAAGACTTAAAACGTTTTTTGTTTAATTTTATTTTGAAATAGACGAGTCCCAACACATTTAACAAGTGTTTCAAGTCTGAGCTAATTTCCAACACTTGGTTGTTATGGAAACAAAAGGAAAGAAAGACATCAACTGATCAAATCACACTTTATTAGTCACATGAATACAGGTGTAGGACTGACAGTGAAATGCTGAATACAACAGGTATAGTAGACCATACAGTGAAATGCTGAATACAACAGGTATAGTAGACCATACAGTGAAATGCTTACTTACAAGCACTTAACCAACAATGCAGTATTAAGAAAATACCACAACAAAAGTAAGAGAAAAGAATAACAAATGATTAAAGAGCAGCAGTAAATAACAATAGCGAGGCTATATACCGGTGGTAGTGGTACAGAGTCAATGTGCGGTTAGTAGGTAGATAATTATGTAATTGAGGTTTTCAACCTCACACTTTTGGGCTGGATGTTTCAATATGTAGTTAATTCATGCATAATCACTGTCTTACCTCAAAAAGCCACAAAAATCCCAAGTTGGAAAGCGACAATTTGTTGAAACTGTGCCGCGCCATTTCCCTCCATTTTCCCTCCATTTCCCCTCCATTTTCCCTCCATTTCCCCTCCATTTCCCCTCCACATGGGAAGTGTATCATTTCAAATCCAAAGTGCTGGAGTAAAGAGCCAAAACAAATGTTTTTGTAGAAAAGTGAGTAGAAATACTTTGACCTCACTGTACATGAATACATGCCTGTCATATGGAAACATAAAATCAAAGAGAAAGTTCCATAATATTCATTTGATTTTGTATTGTGGCGTAAGAATCAGAATTAGTTATATAACGTCGATAATTAAGATGTCTTATCTGCATAATGTGCTTATATGATGTACTTGTTCTTAGGATGTATTCCTTCAGACTCAGGTGTTGGTAGTTGCACTTCCTCCCTCAGCTGGGGCTCAGCCCAGAGAGGGGAGAAGTCAGGTTCTAAATCATATGATTAATTAACCAATTACTGCCTGAACGTGTCTTTATCTATTCTAAACCATGTGAATGGATGGCGAGATGGGGTTTTACTTGAGATGGGAGTATCTGGAGTTGACAATTGATTTATGACATAGGATGAGTTGGTGTTTTTGCGCTATGAAGGACCAGGAATGAGATTGGAACCTCGTCTTAGGGACCAAACCGAGCGAAAATAACAACATTTATAGCAAATGCTATCCGGCTACGGGATACTCCTTTCTCATTTAACAACTCTCACCTTGTGACCCGTTCCAAACATCTGTGGTTTGTTATCTTGTTATGGCTGGGGGCAGTAATGAGTACTTGGATGAATAAGGTGCCAGAGTACACTGCCTGCTACTCAGGCCCAGTTGCTCATATATGCATATCATTAGAATATTTGGCTAGAAAACACTCTGAAGTTTCTAAAACTGTTTGAATGATGTCTGTGAGTATAACAGAACTCATATGGCAGGCAAAAACCTGAGAAAAATCCAACCAGGAAGTGGGAAATCTGAGGTTTGTAGTTTTTCAACTCATTGCCTATCAAATATACAGTGTCTATGGGGTCATATTGCACTTCCTAAGGCTTCCACTAGATGTCAACAGTCTTTAGAACCTTGTTTGATGCTTCTACGGTGAAGGAGGGGGGGAAAGGAGCTGAATGAGTCAGAGGTCTGCCAGAGTGGCATGAGCTGGTCACGCACGTTCACCTGAGAGTTAGCTTGCGTTCCATTGCATTTCTACAGACAAAGGAATTCTCCGGTTTGGAACATTATTGAAGATTTATGATAAAAACATCCTAAAGATTGATTCTATACTTCGTTTTACATGTTTCTACGAACTGCAATATGACTTTTCTCCTGAACTTTTGCCTGGACTTGCCCGCGCATCGTGAGTTTGGATTGTGTACTAAACGCGCAAACAAAAAGGAGGTATTTGGACATAAATGACTTTATCAAACAAATCAAACATTTATTAAACTGGGATTCTTGGGAGTGCATTCTGATGAAGATCACCAAGGTAAGTGAATATTTATAATTCTATTTCTGACTTTGTTGACTGCACAACATGGCGGATATCTGTATGGCTTGTTTTGGTCTCTGAGCGCTGTACTCAGATTGTAGCATGGTGTGCTTTTTCGGTAAAGCTTTTTTGAAATCTGACACAGTGGTTGCATGAAGGAGAAGTTTATCTAAAGTTCCATGCATAACAGTTGTATCTTCTATATATGTTTACTATGAGTATTTCTGTCAATTGATATGTCTCTCTGCAAAATCACCGGATGAACATAACGCGCCAATGTAAACTCAGATTTTTGGATGTAAATATGAACAAAACATACATGTATTGTGTAACATGAAGTCCTATGAGTGTCATCAGATGAAGATTATCAAAGGTTAGTGATTAATTCTATCTCTATTTCTGATTTTTGTGACTCCTCTCTTTGGCTGGAAAAATGGCTGTGTTTTTCTGTGACTAGGTGCTGACCTAACATAATCATTTGGTGTGCTTTCGTCGTAAAGCCTTTTTGAAATCGGACACTGTGGTGGGATTCACAACAAGCTTATCTTTAAAATGGTGTAAAATACTTGTATGTCTGAGGAATTTTAATTATGAGATTTCTGTTGTTTTGAATTTAGCGCCCTGCACTTCCACTGGCTGTTGTCAAGTCGATCCCATTAGCGGGATCTAAGCCATAAGAAGTTATGTAGAATAAGGGGGTCTTAGGATCTTTGCTATAAAATATCTAAGTAGCCTTTGTGTTATGGCCTTCAACGAATCATCTGAGGGTGATTCCAGCCATCGCTATTGCAGAGCTCTCACTGACAAAGATACATTTTAAGCATGACTCTGACTTGTGTGATGAGTTTGTCTCTCCTCATTAATTATTACACAAATTAACAGTTCTACTGAGTATAAACGTTGAAGTTTCATGTTTCAAGATTTGTCAAAGATAAAATTCTGAGTTCAAGAAAAAAAAAAAGACAAATGTTTAGCATCACATAATTTTGAAAATAATCGCTATTGTCTGACATCTGGTAATGCAACATCTGTTATGTCAGGAATTTGTTTGATAAATGTTACCAGATTCACCATAATTTGAAGCTGTTTCTACAAGATAATAACCACTGGCATCACATAATCACCAACCACCACACATGTTCAGACTCACCTCAGCTGTGAGATGTAGGACAGACACTGAAGGAAACTCCTCACTTCACTCTCTTCATCTGACCAGCCCTTCAGCTCTACTGGTTTCTTCTCTGGTTGGAGTTTCAGCACTTCTAGGAGGAGGGAGGCCTTTCTCTCTGAGAGGTATATGAACCAGACTGCAAAAAAATTAAAAATAAAAGTTAATCTATATTTTAGTTTAAAGTGTGATTTAAACATTAGTCATATTAACACTAATATACTGTATAGACACATAACAAAACAAGTAGCTACATAGAGTCATTAACACTAATAAACATGTAGATACATAGAGTCATTAACACTAATAAACATGTAGCTACATAGAGTCATATTAACACTAATAAACATGTAGCTACATAGAGTCATATTAACACTAATAAACATGTAGCTACATAGAGTCAATAACACTAATAAACATGTAGCTACATATAGTCATTAACACTAATAAACATGTAGCTACATAGAGTCATATTAACACTAATATACTGTATAGACACAGTCATATTAACACTAATATACTGTATAGACACATAGAGTCATTAACACTAATAAACTGTATGTAGGAATGAGAAGATTACAAACAGAGTGTTTGTAATGCTTCATGGTGGAGAGGAATGGATCTTCATCCTCCAGGGAGGTCAGAGTGAAACACAGTACCCTGTCTGTCTGTGAATCTAGAAGGACTGTCTCCAGCTCCTTCTCAGATTTCACTATGGGGAGGTTATTGGTTTTGCAAATGTTAACAGCATTCACCTCAGCTTCCTTATTGTGAAGCCAGTGGTCTAAAGCCTGAGGAGTGAACGGTGACTGATCGTGTTTCTTCAGAATCTCTCTGAACCACAACAAACCTGATTCACCATTTTCTCTAATGAACTCTGTGGCTTTGGCCAGTATTTTCTGAAACTCCACCTGATACTCTGACAGTATCTGTGAAAACTGTGTCAGTTTGTCCTTAGCATAAGGGAACCATTTAAATCACATAGGCATTGGTGTGGTCTGACATCGTGTCCTGGCACCTCATTGTGACCCGTCTCAGGTGTTCCAGAACATTCTCAGCTCTGAGCAGCAGGTCTTCACTGATCTCAAATGCAACACAAGCCGCTGCATGGTCCAGATTCGTCAGAGGGTACAGCCAGACACGAACAGGCACTGCTTTCTCTCCTCGCTGCCCCAGATGCTTTGGCAGGGACTGGTACACCTCTACTGCTGTGTGATAATCCATTGTGGTTGTAGGGTTTACGTCACTGTGTAAGGTGCATTGATACAACAAACTGTTTACTTTCTCGGAGTCTGTCAAACTTGAGAATATATCTTCTGAATTGAAGGTGTTGAACATCTTCTTAATTACATCTAGCATCTTGGTTTTCTCTCGTCTTGCATTCCTTTGTCTGTTGATGTGTTTGCTGTCAAAGATAAAGAATGCTTGCGCTCCATAGAGAACAGCCATGACCACATGAGTTGCCTTTCGTTGTGTTCTGACTGTCTCCTCCTGAAGCACCCTGTGACTGAGCATGTCCAGTCTGGTAGTGGTTCTGTACTGTAGAGTGACCCGGTCCTGCAGTGTGGACTGAACAGGATAGTTCAGGTATCCAGCAGCACCTCCAACCTCCACCAGTCCAGACAGGACACTGGCTCTGAGAGGAGTGGTCACATCTGGAGCCCTGAATCTGTCCTGTAAGGAGTCTCCTTCAATACACTTCACCTCTGTGTGAGGCCGAGGTAGAGACTGACGCATGAAGGCTATTGTACTGTCATCCCAAAGACTGACATCTAAGGAGATAAAATTATATTACATTCACTGCAGAACTTCACAATATATCACAATACATATTTCACAATATGAACTATTCACAAGACAAACTATAAAGTCAAGCACTCAACAAAATGGATACCTTTGCTAGCCCAGCGCTGACGCAGTCCATGCTTTTAAACATTAGATAAAACAGCCGTCTTTAAACTATGCACTCTTCACACATACCTGAGCAAAACAATAACTACATCCACAACACTTTGAAGTCTTTAAAACTGGAAAAGCATACAGTACCTGAACAAAATGAGTCACTGTGCCAGTCATACAACATCCCAAGATCTAAGGAACGACCGAGGGCAGCCACCACAAAACGGTCTGTTGTCCAGGTAACTGGTAACCTTAACTTCTTTGGGATAGGGGGCGGTATTTTGAAGTCCGGATGAAAAGCATGCCCAAAGTAAACGGCCTGTTACTCAGGCCCATAAGCTAGGGCATGCATATAATTGGTAGATTTGGATGGAAAACACTCGACAGTTTCCAAAACTGTTAAAATAATGTCTATGAGTTTAACAGAACTGATTTGGCAAGCGAAAACCTGAGAAAAATCTATCCAGGAAGTTGGAAATTTTATTTTTATTTTTGTAGATTTCTATTGAACACCTTGTACAATATCCATTGACTTAGGACTCAAATTGCACTTCCTATGCCTTCCACTTGATGTCAACAGTTTTTAGAAATTGTTTCAGGCTTGTATTCTGAAAAATGAGAGAGTGAGACCAGTCTGAATGAGTTGACACTGCAGTGGCCTAGAGATTTTTCATGAGCACAACCGAGAGCGCGCCTTTCTTGTTTACATTTTATATTGACAACGTTATTGTCCGGTTGAAATATTATCGATTATTTAGGCTAAAAACAACCTGAGGATTGATTATTAACATCGTTTGACATGTTTCTACGAACTTTACGGATACTATTTGGATTTTTCGTCTGCCTGTTGTGACTGTGTTTGAGCCTGTGGATTACTGAACAAAACACGCGAACAAAACAGAGGTTTTTGGATATAAAGAGAGACTTTATCGAACAAAACAAACATTTGTTGAGTAAATGAATGTCTTCAGAGTGCAACCATATGAAGATCATCAAAGGTAAGTGACTAAATGTATCTCTATTTCTGACTTGTGTAACTCTTCTACTTGGCTGGTTACTGTTTGTAATGATTTGTCTGCTGGGTGCTGTTCTCAGATACTCTTATGATATGCTTTCGCCGTAAAGCCTTTTTGAAATCTGAAACCGTGGTTGGATTAAAAAGAAGTTAATCTTTAAACCGATGTATAACACTTGTATGCTTGGGACATTTTTATAATGAGTATTTCTGTTTTTGAATTTGGCGCTCTGCAATTTCACTGGATGTTGGCCAGGTGGGACGCTAGCCTCCCACGTACCCTAGTGAGGTTAACTTGTTGTTAATCCAGCCAAGGTGTCAGATTTCAAAAAGGCTTTATGGCGAAAGCAAACCATGTGATTATCTGAGGACAGCGCCCAGCACACAAATGCATAAGAAATCATTTTCAACCAGGAAGTTGCGACGCGAAAGTCAGAAATAGCGATATAATATATGCCTTACCTTTGAAGATATTCTGTTGGCACTCCAAAAAGTTCCAGTTACATTACAAATGGTCATTTTGTTCGATAAAGTCCATCTTTATATCCATAAAAACTCAGTTTAGCTGATAATCCACTCGGTTTCCCTCCAAAATGTATACAAAATGAATCCCAAACATTACCAATAAACTTATTCAAACACGTCAATCAACGTTTATAATCAAACCTTAGGTACCCTAATACGCAAATAAACAATACAATTTAAGAGGGAGAATCATTATTGTCTTTACCGGAGATAAACAAAAAGAACGAGCTCTCTCGGCCATGCGCTTGGAAACACTACAGCCAAAATGGGAGCCACAAACTACAACTTCTCCCTCATTTGTCTAAAAACCAGCCTGAAACTCAATCTAAAGACTGTTGACATCTAGTGGAAGCCCTAGGAACTGCAATCAGGGACATTTTTGCCCTATTATAAATGTGCCAGGCATTGAAATCAGTGGTATGCTGAATTTTATTTTTATGGTTTGTCCTCTGGGTTTCGCCTGCATTTTCAGTTCTGTTATACTCACAGACATTATTTTAACAGTTTTAGAAACAAGAGTGTTTTCTATCCAAATCTACCAATTATATGCATATCCTAGCTTCTGGGCCTGAGTAACAGGCAGTTTACTTTGGGCACACTTTTCATCCGGACGTCAAAATACCGCCCCCCTATCCCAAAGAAGTTAAGGTAGTTACCAGTACTGTTTGTCACGAAGGTAAAGTATGTTAAGATACTGTATGTCTAGAAGTGTCACGGCAGATTTCCTCCTCTTCCTTCCTCTGAAGAGGTGAAACAAGGATGAGACCAATACGCAGCGTGGCAGGTGTCCATGGTTTTTAATAAGAAACTAAACATGAACACAAATACAAAATAAAGTGAACTGACAACGAAACAAACACTGACACAGGAAACAATCACCCACAAAATACCCAAAGAACATGGCTGCCTAAATATGGTTCCAAATCAGAGACAACCATAAACACCTGCCTCTGATTGAGAACCAATCTTACATAGACTTACATAAACACCTAGAATGGCCACAACCCCATAAATCTACAAAAACTCCTAGACAGTACGAACACCCTAGATGAGACAAAAACATACATCACCCATGTCACACCCTGGCCAAAATAATAAAGAAAACAAAGATAACTAAGACCAGTACTGTCTGTCTAGAAGTTAAAATATTGTTAAGCTGGCTACCAGTACTGTCTGTCTAGAAGGTAAAGTATTGTTAAGGTAGTTACCAGTACTGTCCAGAAGGTAAAGTATTGACACTAAATGGTACCTGATCAGAGTGGTCAGCAGGCAGCTCCTCTGTACTATGTTGTAAAATCGTGATCTCTCTCTGGAGTCTAGCTTTAAATGAAGATAGTCACAAGAGGTTTTTCTTCTGAATAACTGGTCAGGGAATAGCACTTTCCATTCAGCTTCAGACAACTTGGATGTAAAGAGTTGATTACACCTGTAGTGACTACTTCAATCCCGTCACGCCCGTTGTTGCTTGTCCATCGTTCACTAGATATACCAATGTAACTAAACCCAACACAATGTTGAAAAACAGGAAAGGCTTCACACCACTAGATCACATGACTAGACGTGAGCTGGACGTGATCTCAAACCAATGTAGCGGAAGACAGTGAAAGCTGCAACAGATAATTTTTTGTCCAGGGCTTATAGCACCAGTATCCCAAAGTATTAAGGTGAAAACAAGCATAGAAAACAGCATAGGCATTAATAAAAACATAGAAATAAGGCTACTTTTATATTATAAATATTTCAGTGACAACCTGGTTGAATAACAATATATATATATATATATATATATATATATATATATATATATATATTTGTTGTGTAAATAAATGTGGGACACAAAAAAAGGCAGTATAGAACACCATCGCCCAAAATGCATTGCTCCAATAACTTTCAAAAATATATTTCCAAAGTTTCCCCCCGAAAAAAATGTATTTTCATATGAATAAAGTCACACAAAAATGTGTCTTCTCCTAATAATTAAGTCTAAAACATGTTTTTTGTATATTCACATGAATAAAGTCACACAAAAATGTGTCTTCTCCTAATAATTAAGTCTAAAACATGTTTTTTGTATTTTCACATGAATGAAGCCACACAAAAAGCACACAGAATCTGCTTTAATACTTTTTGTACATATTTCCACAAATTGAGTGTGAGATTGTGTTGCAACGATATATACCTACTACCAACCTGTCTGGCAGTATATTGTTCCTACTACAACCCATAAATTAGGTAGGTATTAAATGTATACTTCTGGGTATAAAAAAACAATATTGGGGCACGTTCAGCAAGTTGCAACGTCATAAGCACGCTAAAAGCATGTGCAATACCATCGACTCTATGCTACTGGTGGCATTTCTATAGGCAACGTTTGGCTACTGATCGGGGGCAGTGTTTTCGTCATCTAAACGGTACCTGCCAGGGGTGTATTAATTAGAAAAACGTTTTGCAACGAAAACGACAGTTTCTCACTGGACAAATTCATGAAAATCCCTTCCCGTTTGCTTGTTTGGTGAATACACCCCAGCTGTGTCACACCTCGCACTTTTTTTATAATTATTTATAATTATTATTTATAATTAACAACAGCCGGTAGTTGAAATGGTAGTTGAAATAGATTACGGATAAACAAAAATAAAATACAGATCAACCTATTGACAGGGTAATTTACATTTATTCATATTTTCTTCACTCTCCCCAGAGCCGTCAGGTGATTTCCATCGGCTCCTTCTCAGAAATGACGGCGGATGAAAAGGCAATTTACTGTTGCTCAGCATATTTCACAGAAAGACATAGATTGTTGACCTATTGTGGAAAAACAGCGATTTAAATAAAACAATATAAAATAGTAGGAATCCTACGATGTTGTTGACGTTCAGATATGGCCTCCGAAATGTAAAAAAAAACATGTAAAAAAAAAACATGGAATCGATAGGATACATGACTAAAGGATACCAAAGACCTAACATGACATAATATCACATACTAAAGGGAAGTTAATAATTAACATTGTTATGACATCTATATAGTTTATAGCTGTTTATTTCTAAAACCATGAGATGGCATCCCATCCGCAAATTAGATAGTAGACTAAACTCGGCTACAGTGATTTACCGAAAAGTAGACTAGTTAAATGCCTTCTGCTTTTGTGAGTTACAAGCTATATTCAATGTCATAACTTTAAGAAAATGATAGCCATTACGCAACTTTACAGAACTATCTTGATTCAATATAGTCCGCAGCCCACGGCCTCGCCCAGACTTTTGTTTCCAACCTGTGTCGTTCTTTGTCGAAATAATAATGCTCGTATGCACATGCAAAACAGTTTGCCATCTTATATTAAAACAAAAAATGTTACCTTCTTTGCGCAGTAGTTTCAAAATGGCAGCACCATATGTACTTTTACTTTAACTTTTAACTTAATTGGTAACTCCAACGCTGTGTATTAACCCTGATGATGCTGTGTATTGGCCATTGAGCCGTGTATTGGCCATATTGTCACTCCCCAGTACGAGCAGGCCTCAATAGGAATGAATGGAATTCTACAGTATTTCAATTAAATGTTTCAAGGGCAAAATTACATGTATTTAAGTATTTTTGTATATTTATTTTAATTTGTTATGGTATATTTTGTTGGTATATTTTTTGAATTTGTATGTTTAGCTCACATAATATAGTATTTCTTTATTTTATTTTTTATTTCACCATTATTTGACCAGGTAGGCTAGTTGAGAACAAGTTCTCATTTACAACTGCGACCTGGCCAAGATAAAGCATAGCAGTGTGAACAGACAACAACACAGAGTTACACATGGAGTAAACAGGTGCTTGTCTGCCGTTGTAAGGTCAGAATGGTCAAATCAATCCAACTCCTCCGGTCTGAGCATCCAGTGTGCGCTCCGAGAGCGAAACGGCCTGTAATTTTTTTTTTTAAACGGACAATCTGACAACGCTTTACGAGTAAATGTGTTACGCTAACTAGCTAGCAAGAGGTTGCATAGCAACAGCATCAACTTCCGGCAGAGAAGGCAAAGAGCTGGTCGGTTACGGTATACTAAAATGAAATGTTTTTTATTTTACCTTTATTTAACTAGGCAAGTCAGTTAAGAACAAATTCTTATTTTCAATGACGGCCTAGGAACAGTGGGTTAACTGCCTGTTCAGGGGCAGAACGACAGATTTGTACCTTGACAGCTCGGGGGTTTGAACTTGCAACCTTCCAGTTACAACGCTCTAACCACTAGGTTACGCTAAGTATGTAGTATACAGTATACTAAAATGAACTAATAACATGTAGTATACAGTATACTAAAATGAACTAATAGTATGTAGTATATACTCATTAAGTATGTAGTATACAGTATACTAAAATGAACTAATAGTAGGTAGTATATACTCATTAAGTATGTAGTATACAGCATACTAAAATGAACTAATATTATGTAGTATATACTCATTAAGTATGTAGTATACAGTATACTAAAATTAACTAATAGTATGTAGTATATACTCATTAAGTATGTAGTATACAGTATACTAAAATGAACTAATATGTAGTATATACTCATTAAGTATGTAGTATACAGTATACTAAAATGAACTAATAGTATGTAATATATACTCATTAAGTATGTAGTATACAGTATACTAAAATGAAGTAATAGTATGTAGTATATACTCATTAAGTATGTAGTATACAGTATACTAAAATGAAGTAATAGTATGCAGTATATACTCATTAAGTATGTAATATACAGTATATTAAAATGAACTAATAGTATGTAGTATATACTCATTAAGTAAATAGTAACTTATACAGTATGTTAGTATGGTTAATCGAACACAGCTCCAGTATGTATTTGTGGCTGCAAAATGGGACATGTTGAAACTTTTTTCCACCCCCTTCAACGCCACATCCGCTTCATATCCGGCCACGCGGTGTTATACCACAACAATTACCGGTTCATTAATTCAATATCCTACACTCAGGCTTTATTTGTGTTGTGCGTTTTGACAGCTCGGACTCGTCCTCTATGGGATATGCAGAACAAAAATAAATGTTATCTTTATTATGCGTTAACACTAACAGGCGTTAAACTAACAGGCGTTAAATTGCTGCATGCCGCTAAGGCCGCCCATTGTGGCTCGCTTGTGGGCGTTTTGGCAGTTTATAGCAGCATGTTAGATTGTTCGTCAATATTCGGCATAGTAAATTTGTATGAAGGTCTGGTTATTAAATGGTTAAGTAGGTTAATCCATTCTCCATTTCATGAATTTATTCACAGGTAAATAGTAATATACTTTAAAACAAGGGTAGTGACACTTTGCTGCCCTGTTTCCAATCGCCCACATGGCTGGGAGAACCTATTCAAGTTAATCCATTTAGAAAATGTCAACAACAAAAAAAAATGTTGCTAACTAGCTACTATGCAGGCTAACTCAAATGAGCTGCTAACGTAGCTAGCTAGCTATCTGGCCAACTTTACATACTGTATAGATAGCTAGCTAAGGGAATTAAATATCACCAGCTACCTAGCCTGCCATCACACATTGTAGCCTACAGAAACACTGCAAAAACTCTCTTGCGGGGAGATTCATTTTATATTTAATTGACGGGCAACTACAGCCTCACAAAAAATATATTTTTTTTTTAGGTTTTTCCCCAGACGTAAAAAAAATTATCCTGATGTGGTTTGTTAAGCATTGTTAAGGACGTAGATCAATCAATGTTGGTTGTTTTTTAATAACAACAAAAGATGTAGGAAAACCCATACAAAACTATAGGAAAACAGAACTTTTCACCCAGGGCTCATTTCCTTCGCAGGTCGTTTGTAAAATTAGAGAATACCTACTTCTCCATGCACCACTTGGTAACTTGTGGATGAAACAGTAAAGAAAGCTTTATTTAAATATGATTTGAAACACAGTAAATACCATCAAACCGCGTCCTAAAAACCTTGTATATTTAGTTTTCTTACCGCTTTTGTAGTACTTTCACAAGTCTGTGGTAAAGGGGAGGGGAGCTGAAGGATGGGACTAGTCTTCAGAGATAGATGGGAGGGGTTGAGGGGAGCTGAGGGATGGGACTAAAAACAAACAAAAGATAACTAATGTAAAATACATGTGTCTGTAAAATGTATATAGTAGTTTGTATAAACAGGAAGTAGAAGCCCAAGTGTTGCTGTTCATTACTTTACTACAATTAGGGGAGGGGTGGTAGGGTTAGGGGAATATAATAAAGCAACATTTATATTTACGAAAAATATATATGGGAGATTGGAAATTATGCAGATAAATACATTGATGGGAGCCACAATTATATCTGCAATATTAATATATTGATCTACCCCCTAAATAATATCGATTTTTAAAATAACATATACAGTGCCTTGCGAAAGTATTCGGCCCCCTTGAACTTTGCAACCTTTTGCCACATTTCAGGCTTCAAACATAAAGATATAAAACTGTATTTTTTTGTGAAGAATCAACAACAAGTGGGACACAATCATGAAGTGGAACGACATTTATTGGATATTTCAAACTTTTTTAACAAATCAAAAACTGAAAAATTGGGCGTGCAAAATTATTCAGCCCCCCTTAAGTTAATACTTTGTAGCGCCACCTTTTGCTGCGATTACAGCTGTAAGTCGCTTGGGGTATGTCTCTATCAGTTTTGCACATCGAGAGACTGACATTTTTTCCCATTCCTTCTTGCAAAACAGCTCGAGCTCAGTGAGGTTGGATGGAGAGCATTTGTGAACAGCAGTTTTCAGTTCTTTCCACAGATTCTCGATTGGATTCAGGTCTGGACTTTGACTTGGCCATTCTAACACCTGGATATGTTTATTTTTGAACCATTCCATTGTAGATTTTGCTTTATGTTTTGGATCATTGTCTTGTTGGAAGACAAATCTCCGTCCCAGTCTCAGGTCTTTTGCAGACTCCATCAGGTTTGGTCCTGTATTTGGCTCCATCCATCTTCCCATCAATTTTAACCATCTTCCCTGTCCCTGCTGAAGAAAAGCAGGCCCAAACCATGATGCTGCCACCACCATGTTTGACAGTGGGGATGGTGTGTTCAGGGTGATGAGCTGTGTTGCTTTTACGCCAAACATAACGTTTTGCATTGTTGCCAAAAAGTTCAATTTTGGTTTCATCTGACCAGAGCACCTTCTTCCACGTGTTTGGTGTGTCTCCCAGGTGGCTTGTGGCAAACTTTAAACAACACTTTTTATAGATATCTTTAAGAAGTGGCTTTCTTCTTGCCACTCTTCCATAAAGGCCAGATTTGTGCAATATACGACTGATTGTTGTCCTATGGACAGAGTCTCCCACCTCAGCTGTAGATCTCTGCAGTTCATCCAGAGTGATCATGGGCCTCTTGGCTGCATCTCTGATCAGTCTTCTCCTTGTATGAGCTGAAAGTTTAGAGGGACGGCCAGGTCTTGGTAGATTTGCAGTGGTCTGATACTCCTTCCATTTCAATATTATCGCTTGCACAGTGCTCCTTGGGATGTTTAAAGCTTGGGAAATCTTTTTGTATCCAAATCCGGCTTTGAACTTCTTCACAACAGTATCTCGGACCTGCCTGGTGTGTTCCTTGTTCTTCATGATGCTCTCTGCGCTTTTAACGGACCTCTGAGACTATCACAGTGCAGGTGCATTTATACGGAGACTTGATTACACACAGGTGGATTGTATATATCATCATTAGTCATTTAGGTCAACATTGGATCATTCAGAGATCCTCACTGAACTTCTGGAGAGAGTTTGCTGCACTGAAAGTAAAGGGGCTGAATAATTTTGCACACCCAATTTTTCAGTTTTTGATTTGTTAAAAAAGTTTGAAATATCCAATAAATGTCGTTCTACTTCAATCAAATTTATTTTATTTTATATAGCCCTTCGTACATCAGCTGATATCTCAAAGTGCTGTACAGAAACCCAGCCTAAAACCCCAAACAGCAAGCAATGCAGGTGAAGAAGGTGAAGCAGTACTTCATGATTGTGTCCCACTTGTTGTTGATTCTTCACAAAAAAATACAGTTTTATATCTTTATGTTTGAAGCCTGAAATGTGGCAAAAGGTTGCAAAGTTCAAGGGGGCTGAATACTTTCGCAAGGCACTGTACATAAAATAAAAGGGTGTGTGTGAACACTGCAGTTTCTTTCACCATGGAGTGAAACGCCGGTTTGTAGGCTCCCATGCCACAGAGGGTTCAATAGGCTCCCGTGCCTCAGTCGAGGCAACCGGGGAGATGTCAGTCGGCTCATCAGGCTCTCACTCCTCAGCCGGATCGACAGGTTCCCACGCCTTAGCATAGGTGACCTTGGTCGGGCGTCCTGCGGCTGGAGGCGCGCCTCAGGGAGGGGGTACTGTCACATGTGCTGCCTCTCGGGCCTCTAGGTCACCAGGCTGCACTTTAGGGCGCACACCGGTCACCAGCGTAATGCGCATAATGACACTCACCTGGACTCCATCACCTCCTTGATTACCTGCCCTTTATGGTTTTATCCAGAATGAACAGAAGACCCCAACGATGGTGGGCGTGGTCGTGTGTTGACCAATCGGCAGTCGTGGGCAGTGATGAGGAAAAAAGGTGAGGGTCAGGAATGCCATAAGGCTGTATTAAATAAAGCAGGCCATTGAGGAGAACGATGACACCTTTTTTCCATCAGCCTACCAACAATCACCCTGCCTTTAGAAGAGGGAGTAGGCATCTATGAAACTCATTTACCTGGTGCCTTTTGAGAGAAACAACGACCGGGTGAAACAACTGCAGGTGGAGTATGTTCAGGGTACAGCACTATATACTGTATAACTGTTACTATTAATGCACGTGATACTTCATAATATTACACTGGAACTATACTGTAAAAAAATAACTAACCCAAAATATATATTTTCAGAGGGTTCTGGTGCTTGGTGCTGAAGCAGGCTTCAACCTGGACAGAACTTGGTCGCCGTGGGCGGAACCTCATCGGCACAACGGGCGACCGTTCAAATGCCTGGACAACGTGGGGGGCGGGGGGGGGGGGGGGGGGGGGGGGGGGACAGCTGCGCACATGAAGATATCTATGGAGATGGTGTGGTAGGACTTAGGCCATCATTTGGATCCTACAACGCTGCACACCTCATTGGGTTTCTCAAGGTGAAGGGGGTCACCTACACTATGTATACAAAAAGTATGTGGACAGCCGTTCAAATGAGTGGAATCGGGCTATTTCAGCCATACCCGTTGCTGACAGGTGTATAAAATCGAGCACACAGCCATGCAATCTCCATAGACAAACATTGGCAGACGAATGGCCAGTGACTTTCAACGTGGCACGATCATAGGATGCCACCTTTCCAACAAGTCCATGGAGTCTAGTGATCACTGACAGATCGCTTCTCCAGCCTCTCCAAGTGTGTGTGCATGTGTGTTGGGTACAGCAGGTAGATATTCTTTCAAAATAATATGTATTTCTTAATTTGAAGACATTGGTGCCATACTTCAATGGTGCCACCTTTCAATGACTTTAGAGGTATAATGATGATTAAAAATGGCTTCTCTATCCACATCTGTCTATACTTACAGCTATCTGATCACAATGCTTGTCTGACTACCAGGAAGATCACAATGCCTGTCTTGAACACAATGCGTCTTTATTGTGTACACCTTAAAAATAAGGACATGAGGACTGGTTGAAGACAACAGGAAGGACAGACAAGCGGACTGGTTGAAGAGAACAGGAAGGACAGACAAGAGGACTGGTTGAAGGGAACAGGAAGGACAGACATGAGGACTGGTTGAAGACAACAGGAAGGATAGACAATAGGACCGGTTGAAGAGAACAGGAAGGACAGACATGAGGACTGGTTGACGAAAACAGGAAGGACAGACAATAGGACTGGTTGAAGAGAACAGGAAGGACAGACAATAGGACTGGTTGAAGAGAACAGGAAGGACAGATATGAGGACTGGTTGAAGACAACAGGACGGACAGACATGAGGACTGGTTGAAGAGAACAGGAAGGACAGACAGGACCGATGTTCAACATCATTATCAACAAACATCTCAGTGATTCACACATAAACAAAATATTCTCATTATTATAATATATTCATACTCCCGATAACCCCGACCCCCATGCATACCTACCAATGTGGTCTTTATTTCTCATAATGGCATAATGAGGCCATCTGTTATAAAGGCAAACAAACACATCTCACTGGTTACATCCCAACTAGCATTCCCCATATAGTGCACTACTTTAGACCAGGGCCCTATTCCCTATATAGTGCACTACTTTCGACCAGGGTTGGGCGTTGGGTTGCAAAATTCTGGTAATGTTCCCAAAATGTCCAGGTTTTCCAGGAATCCTGGTTGGAGGGTTCCGGATTTCCTGCTTGTTTTCTCCTGATTCTGGGACTCTTCCATCCAGGATTTCTGGAAAACCTGGGAATTTTGCAATCCTATGAGTTAAATAAGGAGTACATAATGTCCAAACCCAATAACTCAAACATGAACAACGAGCTCAACCAAACATTAGCAACGAGCTCAACCAAACATTAGCACCTAGCTCAACAAAACATTAGCACCTAGCGCAACAAAACATTAGCAACGAGCTCAACCAAACATTAGCACCTAGCACTACAAAACATTAGCAACTAGCTCAACCAAACATTAGCACCTAGCTCAACCAAACATTAGTACCTAGCTCAAAAAAACATTAGCACCTAGCTCATCAAAACATTAGCAACTAGCTCAACCAAACATTAGGACCTAGCTCAACAAAACATTAGCAACTAGCTCAACCAAACATTAGCACCTAGCTCAACAAAACATTAGCAACTAGCTCAACAAAACATTAGCAACTAGCTCAACCAAACATTAGCACCTAGCTCAACCAAACATTAGCAACGAGCTCAACAAAACATTAGCAACTAGCTCAACCAAACATTAGCACCTAGCTCAACCAAACATTAGCAACTAGCTCAACCAAACATTAGCACCTAGCTCAACCAAACATTAGCAACGAGCTCAACAAAACATTAGCAACTAGCTCAACCAAACATTAGCACCTAGCTCAACCAAACATTAGCAAGTAGCTCAACGTAAACATAAACTTACATACATAATTTTTACGAAAAGTCTTAAAACTCCTATGATATAGCAATTTAATGTTTATTTTATTTAATTTGTTTTTTATCAACAATCACAAGATATATATACATTTCACCAGAACAAAAGCAAGCTCGATTTTAACATTCTGATCTTTAAATATTTCGTATTGCAACACTTAAAACACACGTACAAATACAAGTTCAAAATGGGAGGAGTGACAGCAGTAGATTTTTAAACATCTCTATACATTTAAAATGCACCAAAAACAGTTTAAAAACCAGATAACCAAATGTCAGGTAATATGCTCCAGTGGATAACGGCCATGGTCTGCTGCAGGCTGCTCTAGGGGGGGGGGGGGGGGGGGGGGGGGGGGGGGTTGAGTCCCAAACAAAACCCTATTCCCTATATAGTGCACTACTTTAGACCAGAGCTCTATTCCTTATGTAGGGCACTACTTTAGACCAGAGCCCGTGGGCCCTATGTAGGGAAAAGGGTGCCATTTAGGGACACACTCTAGGCGACGACCTTTTAGGGTTGATTTCCTTTTCCTGTGTGATGTCATGTCCATACAGAGGGGTCAGGGGGTTAGAGGTTAAATGGAGAACACGGGTTGGCTTGTTGATTGTTGCCTGTCTTGGGAGTTTAGACTGAAGCTTGATATTCCATTAACTGTAAAATACACACACAGAGAAGGAGACACAGACACACACACGCACACACACACACAGGGGAAAAAGGAAATGAGATTCAACCCAGAAACAGAGCGATATCCGTGTAGTCAGGGTCCGCCGGTAGAGGTTGTTTTAGACTAGAGTGGGAGAGGTAGAGTCGACTCTACCCCCAGTGTTTCTTTCATCCTGGTCCTGGGAACCCCAACAGGTGAACATCGTAGTTGTTACCGTAACACTACAACACACCTGCATCAAATAATCAAAAGGCTTGATGAGTTGATTAGTTAAATCAGGTGTGTTAATGCGAGGGCAACAACTACAATGTCCCCAGTACCAGGATGAGGAAACATTACACTAACCATTACAGTAGCATGGTAAGCGTAGACGTGGCGTCCTCCTGTGGTGGAGATTAGTTATTGCACCACTAGACCATTTTCTGGGAAGGTGGTCTACACTAGACGCTACAGACTGGGAAGGTAGTCTACACTGGACACTACAGACTGGGAAGGTAGTCTACACTGGACACTACAGACTGGGAAGGTAGTCTACACTGGACACTACAGACTGGGAAGGTAGTCTACATTGGACACTACAGACTGAGAAGGTAGTCTAGACTGGACACTACAGACTGGGAAGGTAGTCTACACTGGACACTAGAGACTGGGAAGGTAGTCTAGACTGGACACTACAGACTGGGAAGGTAGTCTACACTGGACACTAGAGACTGGGAAGGTAGTCTAGACTGGACACTAGAGACTGGGAAGGTAGTCTAGACTGGACACTACAGACTGGGAAGGTAGTCTACACTGGACACTAGAGACTGGGAAGGTAGTCTAGACTGGACACTACAGACTGGGAAGGTAGTCTAGACTGGACACTATAGACTGGGAAGGTAGTCTAGACTGGACACTACAGACTGAGAAGGTAGTCTACACTGGACACTACAGACTGGGAAGGTAGTCTACACTGGACACTACAGACTGGGAAGGTAGTCTAGACTGGACACTAGAGACTGGGAAGGTAGTCTAGACTGGACACTAGAGACTGGGAAGGTAGTCTACACTGGACACTACAGACTGGGAAGGTAGTCGACACTGGACACTACAGACTGGGAAGGTAGTCTAGACTGGACACTACAGAGTGATGGAAGTGAATGTTCTGAAATCGATTTATTCATAATCACTATAATTAATACATGAATTCATTGATTAACGTGTGTTTCTTACTGGGATGGTACGCTGGGCGAGCCCGAGCGGTGGAAGTGTATGTTCTGCCACTTTCCCTCTCTGCGATGCCAGACGCGGGTCTCCTCAGACTGCATGGTGCGAGGCATCCCCCCCGCGTCCATGTACTGGCTCAGGCGGATGTAGGCGATGCACGCAGCGTTCTCCGCTAGATAGACCTTCTCATTAGTTCACCTCTCCTTGTTTCACGTCAACATCATAAAACACATTGTACATCATTTTTAACCTTTATTTAACTAGGCAAGTCAGTTAAGAACAAATTGTTATTTTCAATGACGGCCTAGGAACAGTGGGTTAACTGCCTTGTTCAGGGGCAGAACGACAGATTTGTACCTTCCGGTTACTAGTCCAACACTCTAACCACTAGGCTACCCTGCCGCACCATAAGTACCAGGGGGATTGGCGTCCATCTTGATTCAATCCAGGAAGTACACCGGAATTCCCATTCCAATGTTCACTTCAATGCTTCAGGACAATTTGGAATGGGACATTTGAATCTGGTCTAGTTTCTGACTGGAATTGATATGTACATACAGTGTATATTTGAATCTGGTCTAGTTTCTGACTGGAATTGATATGTACATATATTTGAATACCAACCAGAAACAAGATTACATTAAACATAATGTTCAGTCGGTAAATCATGGTACTTGCAATACCAGGATCGTGGGTTCAATTCCCAGGGCCTCATATGGAAAATATATGAACACATTAATCTAAGTTGCTTTTGGTAAAAGTGTCTGCTAAATGGCATATATATATCATTATATTATTGATAGAATAATTAGAAATGGCTGATTTCCTACCTATCAGATGGACGTGAGGGTTGAGGAGGATGGTGTGCACCGGCTTGCTACCTTTAGACAGGGCTGGAAAGAGAAGGGGGGGGGGGGGGCGAGGGAGATGGAGAGAGAGACAGACAGGCCTTAGTTAGCTAGTGGGAGTTGTAGTTCTCAGTAACAGACACAAACAGGGCTGGAAAGAGAAGGGGGAGGACGAGGGAGATGGAGAGAGAGACAGTCAGGCCTTAGTTAGCTAGTGGGAGTTGTAGTTCTCAGAAACAGACACAAACAGGGCTGGAAAGAGAAGGGGGAGGACGAGGGAGATGGAGAGAGAGACAGACAGAACTTAGCTAGTGGGAGTTGTAGTTCTCAGTAACAGACACAAACGGATATAACTATTCATCAATAGCTAATCAAAAACTACAAATCAATATCTGATTCATACATTCTACCAATCAATACATCTACTAATCCATAGCTGATCAATACCTCTGCTAATCAATAGCTAATCAATACCTCTACTAATCAATACCTTTACTAATCAATACATCTGCTAATCAATACCAATTCTAATCATTACCTCTACTAATGAATACTATGAATAAATAGCTAATCAATACCTATAGTAATCAATAGCAAATCAATATCTCTAATAATTCATTCCTATACTAATCCATAGCTAATCAATACCTCTACTAATCAATACTTCTACTAAACAATACCTCTATTAATCAATAGCTAATCAATACTTCTACTAAACAATACCTCTACTAATCCATAGCTGATCAACACCTCTACTAATGAATTGCTAATCAATACCTCTACTAATCAATACCTCTACTAATCAATACATACTACTCAATAGCTGATCAATACCTCTAATTAATAGCTGATCAATATCTATACTAATCAAAAGCTGATCATACCTCTACTAATCAATAGCTGATCAATACCCCTACGAATCAATAGCTGATCAATACCACAACTAATCAATAGCTGATCAATATCTCTGCTAATCAATAACGGATCAATACCCCTACTGATCAAAAGTTGCTGATCAATACCCCTACTAATCAATAGCTGATCATACCTCTACTAATCAATACCTCGACTAATCAAAAGTTGCTGATCAATACCCCTACTAATCAAAAGTTGCTGATCAATACCCCTACTAATCAATAGCTGATCAATAACTACTAATCGATAGCTGATCGATACTTACACTAATAAATAGTTGATCAATACCTCTACTAATCAATACCTCTACTAATCAATACCTCTACTAATCAATACCTCTACTAATCAATACCTCTACTAATCAATACCTCTAATCAATAACTGTATCTTCTGAATGACTGATGGATGTGTTACCGTTGTCAAAGTAGAAGCGATGGAAGTCATGTCCCTCTACCAGGTTCCCCAGAGCTTCTGGTTCAAACGACGTCAGACCAGGATCACAGATCTTCCTGTTGGAAACAAACACAGACTGAGTCCCATGTCGCACCCTATTCCCTATATAGTGAACTACTAGTGGCCAGAGCCCTATTCCCTATACAGTGAACTACTATAGACCAGAGTCCTATTCCCTATATAGTGAACTACTATAGACCAGGGCCCTATTCCCTATATAGTGGTACTACTATAGACCAGAGCCCTATTCCCTATATAGTGGTACTACTATAGACCAGAGCCCTATTCCCTATATAGTGGTACTACTATAGACCAGAGCCCTATTCCCTATATAGTGGTACTACTATAGACCAGAGCCCTATTCCCTATATAGTGGTACTACTATAGACCAGAGCCCTATTCCCTATATAGTGGTACTACTATAGACCAGAGCCCTATTCCCTATATAGTGAACTACTATAGACCAGAGCCCTATTCCCTATATAGTGGTACTACTATAGACCAGAGCCCTATTCCCTATATAGTGAACTACTATAGACCAGAGCCCTATTCCCTATATAGTGGTACTACTATAGACCAGAGCCCTATTCCCTATATAGTGGTACTAATATAGACCAGAGCCCTATTCCCTATATAGTGGTACTACTATAGACCAGAGCCCTATTCCCTATATAGTGAACTACTATAGACCAGAGCCCTATTCCCTATATAGTGGTACTACAATAGACCAGAGCCCTATTCCCTATATAGTGAACTACTATAGACCAGAGCCCTATTCCCTATATAGTGAACTACTAGTGACCAGAGCCCTATTCCCTATATAGTGGTACTACTATAGACCAGAGCCCTATTCCCTATATAGTGAACTACTATAGACCAGAGCCCTATTCCCTATATAGTGAACTACTAGTGACCAGAGCCCTATTCCCTATATAGTGGTACTACTATAGACCAGAGCCCTATTCCCTATATAGTGAACTACTATAGACCAGAGCCCTATTCCCTATATAGTGGTACTACTATAGACCAGAGCCCTATTCCCTATATAGTGGTACTACTATAGACCAGAGCCCTATTCCCTATATAGTGGAACTACTATAGACCAGAGCCCTATTCCCTATATAGTTGTACTACTATAGACCAGAGCCCTGTTCCCTATATAGTGGTACTACTATAGACCAGAGCCCTATTCCCTATATAGTGGTACTACTATAGACCAGAGCCCTATTCCCTATATAGTGAACTACTGGTGACCAGAGCCCTATTCCCTATATAGTGGTACTACTATAGACCAGAGCCCTATTCCCTATATAGTGAACTACTGGTGACCAGAGCCCTGTTCCCTATATAGTGGTACTACTATAGACCAGAGCCCTGTTCCCTATATAGTGGTACTACTATAGACCAGAGCCCTATTCCCTATATAGTGAACTACTGGTGACCAGAGCCCTATTCCCTATATAGTGGTACTACTATAGACCAGAGCCCTATTCCCTATATAGTGAACTACTGGTGACCAGAGCCCTATTCCCTATATAGTGGTACTACTATAGACCAGAGCCCTATTCCCTATATAGTGGTACTACTATAGACCAGAGCCCTATTCCCTATATAGTGGTACTACTATAGACCAGAGCCCTATTCCCTATATAGTGGTACTACTATAGACCAGAGCCCTATTCCCTATATAGTGGTACTACTATAGACCAGAGCCCTATTCCCTATATAGTGGTACTACTATAGACCAGAGCCCTATTCCCTATATAGTGGTACTACTATAGACCAGAGCCCTATTCCCTATATAGTGGTACTACTATAGACCAGAGCCCTATTCCCTATATAGCGGTACTACTATAGACCAGAGCCCTATTCCCTATATAGTGGTACTACTATAGACCAGAGCCCTATTCCCTATATAGCGGTACTACTATAGACCAGAGCCCTATTCCCTATATAGTGGTACTACTATAGACCAGAGCCCTATTCCCTATATAGTGGTACTACTCTAGACCAGAGCCCTATTCCCTATATAGCGGTACTACTATAGACCAGAGCCCTATTCCCTATATAGTGGTACTACTATAGACCAGAGCCCTATTCCCTATATAGTGGTACTACTATAGACCAGAGCCCTATTCCCAATATAGTGGTACTACTATAGACCAGAGCCCTATTCCCTATATAGTGGTACTACTATAGACCAGAGCCCTATTCCCTATATAGTGGTACTACTATAGACCAGAGCCCTATTCCCTATATAGTGGTACTACTATAGACCAGAGCCCTATTCCCTATATAGTGGTACTACTATAGACCAGAGCCCTATTCCCTATATAGTGGTACTACTATAGACCAGAGCCCTATTCCCTATATAGTGGTACTACTATAGACCAGAGCCCTATTCCCTATATAGTGGTACTACTATAGACCAGAGCCCTATTCCCTATATAGTGGTACTACTATAGACCAGAGCCCTATTCCCTATATAGTACACTACTATAGACCCGAGCCCTATTCCCTATATAGTGGTACTACTATAGACCAGAGCCCTATTCCCTATATAGTACACTACTATAGACCAGAGTCCTATTCTCTATATAGTGAACTACTAGTGACCAGAGCCCTATTCCCTATATAGTGAATTACTAGTGACCAGGGCCCTATTCCCTATATAGTGAACTACAAGTGACCAGGGCCCTATTCCCTATATAGTGGTACTACTTTAGACCAGAGCCCTATTCCCTAAATAGTGGTACTACTAAAGACCAGAGCCCTATTCCCTATATAGTGGTACTACTATAGACCAGAGCCCTATTCCCTATATAGTGGTACTACTATAGACCAGAGCCCTATTCCCTATATAGTGAACTACTGGTGACCAGAGCCCTATTCCCTATATAGTGGTACTACTATAGACCAGAGCCCTGTTCCCTATATAGTGGTACTACTATAGACCAGAGCCCTATTCCCTATATAGTGGTACTACTATAGACCAGAGCCCTATTCCCTATATAGTGGTACTACTATAGACCAGAGCCCTATTCCCTATATAGTGGTACTACTATAGACCAGAGCCCTATTCCCTATATAGTGAACTACTGGTGACCAGAGCCCTATTCCCTATATAGTGGTACTACTATAGACCAGAGCCCTGTTCCCTATATAGTGGTACTACTATAGACCAGAGCCCTATTCCCTATATAGTGGTACTACTATAGACCAGAGCCCTATTCCCTATATAGTGGTACTACTATAGACCAGAGCCCTATTCCCTATATAGTGGTACTACTATAGACCAGAGCCCTATTCCCTATATAGTGAACTACTATAGACCAGAGCCCTATTCCCTATATAGTGGTACTACTATAGACCAGGGCCCTATTCCCTATATAGTGATCTACTAGTGACCAGAGTCCTATTCCCTATATAGTGAACTACTAGTGACCAGAGCCCTATTCCCTATATAGTGAACTACTATAGACCAGAGCCCTATTCCCTATATAGTGGTACTACTATAGACCAGAGCCCTATTCCCTATATAGTGGTACTACTATAGACCAGAGCCCTATTCCCTATATAGTGGTACTACTATAGACCAGAGCCCTATTCCCTATATAGTGGTACTACTATAGACCAGAGCCCTATTCCCTATATAGTGGTACTACTATAGACCAGAGCCCTATTCCCTATATATTGGTACTACTATAGACCAGAGCCCTATTCCCTATATAGTGGTACTACTATAGACCAGAGCCCTATTCCCTATATAGTGGTACTACTATAGACCAGAGCCCTATTCGCTATATAGTGAACTACTATAGACCAGAGCCCTATTCCCTATATAGTGGTACTACTATAGACCAGAGCCCTATTCCCTATATAGTGGTACTACTATAGACCAGAGCCCTATTCCCTATATAGTGGTACTACTATAGACCAGAGCCCTATTCCCTATATAGTGGTACTACTATAGACCAGAGCCCTATTCCCTATATAGTGGTACTACTATAGACCAGAGTCCTATTCTCTATATAGTGAACTACTAGTGACCAGAGCCCTATTCCCTATATAGTGAATTACTAGTGACCAGGGCCCTATTCCCTATATAGTGAACTACTAGTGACCAGGGCCCTATTCCCTATATAGTGGTACTACTTTAGACCAGAGCCCTATTCCCTATATAGTGGTACTACTATAGACCAGAGCCCTATTCCCTATATAGTGGTACTACTATAGACCAGAGCCAGAGCCCTATTCCCTATATAGTGGTACTACTATAGACCAGAGCCCTGTTCCCTATATAGTGGTACTACTATAGACCAGAGCCCTATTCCCTATATAGTGAACTACTGGTGACCAGAGCCCTATTCCCTATATAGTGGTACTACTATAGACCAGAGCCCTGTTCCCTATATAGTGGTACTACTATAGACCAGAGCCCTATTCCCTATATAGTGGTACTACTATAGACCAGAGCCCTATTCCCTATATAGTGGTACTACTATAGACCAGAGCCCTATTCCCTATATAGTGGTACTACTATAGACCAGAGCCCTATTCCCTATATAGTGAACTACTATAGACCAGAGCCCTATTCCCTATATAGTGGTACTACTATAGACCAGGGCCCTATTCCCTATATAGTGATCTACTAGTGACCAGAGTCCTATTCCCTATATAGTGAACTACTAGTGACCAGAGCCCTATTCCCTATATAGTGGTACTACTATAGACCAGAGCCCTATTCCCTATATGGTGGTACTACTATAGACCAGAGCCCTATTCCCTATATAGTGGTACTACTATAGACCAGAGCCCTATTCCCTATATAGTGGTACTACTATAGACCAGAGCCCTATTCCCTATATAGTGGTACTACTATAGACCAGAGCCCTATTCCCTATATAGTGGTACTACTATAGACCAGAGCCCTATTCCCTATATATTGGTACTACTATAGACCAGAGCCCTATTCCCTATATAGTGGTACTACTATAGACCAGAGCCCTATTCCCTATATAGTGGTATTACTATAGACCAGAGCCCTATTCGCTATATAGTGAACTACTATAGACCAGAGCCCTATTCCCTATATAGTGGTACTACTATAGACCAGAGCCCTATTCCCTATATAGTGGTACTACTATAGACCAGAGCCCTATTCCCTATATATTGGTACTACTATAGACCAGAGCCCTATTCCCTATATAGTGGTACTACTATAGACCAGAGCCCTATTCCCTATATAGTGGTACTACTATAGACCAGAGCCCTATTCGCTATATAGTGAACTACTATAGACCAGAGCCCTATTCCCTATATAGTGGTACTACTATAGACCAGAGCCCTATTCCCTATATAGTGGTACTACTATAGACCAGAGCCCTATTCCCTATATAGTGGTACTACTATAGACCAGAGCCCTATTCCCTATATAGTGGTACTACTATAGACCAGAGCCCTATTCCCTATATAGTGGTACTACTATAGACCAGAGCCCTATTCCCTATATAGTGGTACTACTATAGACCAGGGCCCTATTCCCTATATAGTGATCTACTAGTGACCAGAGTCCTATTCCCTATATAGTGAACTACTAGTGACCAGAGCCCTATTCCCTATATAGTGAACTACTATAGACCAGAGCCCTATTCCCTATATAGTGGTACTACTATAGACCAGAGCCCTATTCCCTATATAGTGGTACTACTATAGACCAGAGCCCTATTCCCTATATAGTGGTACTACTATAGACCAGAGCCCTATTCCCTATATAGTGGTACTACTATAGACCAGAGCCCTATTCCCTATATAGTGGTACTACTATAGACCAGAGCCCTATTCCCTATATATTGGTACTACTATAGACCAGAGCCCTATTCCCTATATAGTGGTACTACTATAGACCAGAGCCCTATTCCCTATATAGTGGTACTACTATAGACCAGAGCCCTATTCGCTATATAGTGAACTACTATAGACCAGAGCCCTATTCCCTATATAGTGGTACTACTATAGACCAGAGCCCTATTCCCTATATAGTGGTACTACTATAGACCAGAGCCCTATTCCCTATATAGTGGTACTACTATAGACCAGAGCCCTATTCCCTATATAGTGGTACTACTATAGACCAGAGCCCTATTCCCTATATAGTGGTACTACTATAGACCAGAGTCCTATTCTCTATATAGTGAACTACTAGTGACCAGAGCCCTATTCCCTATATAGTGAATTACTAGTGACCAGGGCCCTATTCCCTATATAGTGAACTACTAGTGACCAGGGCCCTATTCCCTATATAGTGGTACTACTTTAGACCAGAGCCCTATTCCCTATATAGTGGTACTACTATAGACCAGAGCCCTATTCCCTATATAGTGGTACTACTATAGACCAGAGCCAGAGCCCTATTCCCTATATAGTGGTACTACTATAGACCAGAGCCCTGTTCCCTATATAGTGGTACTACTATAGACCAGAGCCCTATTCCCTATATAGTGAACTACTGGTGACCAGAGCCCTATTCCCTATATAGTGGTACTACTATAGACCAGAGCCCTGTTCCCTATATAGTGGTACTACTATAGACCAGAGCCCTATTCCCTATATAGTGGTACTACTATAGACCAGAGCCCTATTCCCTATATAGTGGTACTACTATAGACCAGAGCCCTATTCCCTATATAGTGGTACTACTATAGACCAGAGCCCTATTCCCTATATAGTGAACTACTATAGACCAGAGCCCTATTCCCTATATGGTGGTACTACTATAGACCAGAGCCCTATTCCCTATATAGTGGTACTACTATAGACCAGAGCCCTATTCCCTATATAGTGGTACTACTATAGACCAGAGCCCTATTCCCTATATAGTGGTACTACTATAGACCAGAGCCCTATTCCCTATATAGTGGTACTACTATAGACCAGAGCCCTATTCCCTATATATTGGTACTACTATAGACCAGAGCCCTATTCCCTATATAGTGGTACTACTATAGACCAGAGCCCTATTCCCTATATAGTGGTACTACTATAGACCAGAGCCCTATTCGCTATATAGTGAACTACTATAGACCAGAGCCCTATTCCCTATATAGTGGTACTACTATAGACCAGAGCCCTATTCCCTATATAGTGGTACTACTATAGACCAGAGCCCTATTCCCTATATATTGGTACTACTATAGACCAGAGCCCTATTCCCTATATAGTGGTACTACTATAGACCAGAGCCCTATTCCCTATATAGTGGTACTACTATAGACCAGAGCCCTATTCGCTATATAGTGAACTACTATAGACCAGAGCCCTATTCCCTATATAGTGGTACTACTATAGACCAGAGCCCTATTCCCTATATAGTGGTACTACTATAGACCAGAGCCCTATTCCCTATATAGTGGTACTACTATAGACCAGAGCCCTATTCCCTATATAGTGGTACTACTATAGACCAGAGCCCTATTCCCTATATAGTGGTACTACTATAGACCAGAGTCCTATTCTCTATATAGTGAACTACTAGTGACCAGAGCCCTATTCCCTATATAGTGAATTACTAGTGACCAGGGCCCTATTCCCTATATAGTGAACTACTAGTGACCAGGGCCCTATTCCCTATATAGTGGTACTACTTTAGACCAGAGCCCTATTCCCTATATAGTGGTACTACTATGGACCAGAGCCCTATTCCCTATATAGTGGTACTACTATAGACCAGAGCCAGAGCCCTATTCCCTATATAGTGGTACTACTATAGACCAGAGCCCTGTTCCCTATATAGTGGTACTACTATAGACCAGAGCCCTATTCCCTATATAGTGAACTACTAGTGACCAGAGTCCTATTCCCTATATAGTGAACTACTAGTGACCAGAGCCCTATTCCCTATATAGTGAACTACTATAGACCAGAGCCCTATTCCCTATATAGTGGTACTACTATAGACCAGAGCCCTATTCCCTATATAGTGGTACTACTATAGACCAGAGCCCTATTCCCTATATAGTGGTACTACTATAGACCAGAGCCCTATTCCCTATATAGTGGTACTACTATAGACCAGAGCCCTATTCCCTATATAGTGGTACTACTATAGACCAGAGCCCTATTCCCTATATAGTGGTACTACTATAGACCAGAGCCCTATTCCCTATATAGTGGTACTACTATAGACCAGAGCCCTATTCCCTATATAGTGGTACTACTATAGACCAGAGCCCTATTCCCTATATAGTGGTACTACTATAGACCAGAGCCCTATTCCCTATATAGTGAACTACTATAGACCAGAGCCCTATTCCCTATATAGTGGTACTACTATAGACCAGAGCCCTATTCCCTATATAGTGAACTACTATAGACCAGAGCCCTATTCCCTATATAGTGGTACTACTATAGACCAGAGCCCTATTCCCTATATAGTGAACTACTATAGACCAGAGCCCTATTCCCTATATAGTGGTACTACTATAGACCAGAGCCCTATTCCCTATATAGTGAACTACTATAGACCAGAGCCCTATTCCCTATATAGTGAACTACTAGTGACCAGAGCCCTATTCCCTATATAGTGGTACTACTATAGACCAGAGCCCTATTCCCTATATAGTGAACTACTATAGACCAGAGCCCTATTCCCTATATAGTGGTACTACTATAGACCAGAGCCCTATTCCCTATATAGTGAACTACTATAGACCAGAGCCCTATTCCCTATATAGTGGTACTACTATAGACCAGAGCCCTATTCCCTATATAGTGAACTACTATAGACCAGAGCCCTATTCCCTATATAGTGGTACTACTATAGACCAGAGCCCTATTCCCTATATAGTGAACTACTATAGACCAGAGCCCTATTCCCTATATAGTGGTACTACTATAGACCAGAGCCCTATTCCCTATATAGTGAACTACTATAGACCAGAGCCCTATTCCCTATATAGTGAACTACTAGTGACCAGAGCCCTATTCCCTATATAGTGGTACTACTATAGACCAGAGCCCTATTCCCTATATAGTGAACTACTATAGACCAGAGCCCTATTCCCTATATAGTGGTACTACTATAGACCAGAGCCCTATTCCCTATATAGTGAACTACTATAGACCAGAGCCCTATTCCCTATATAGTGGTACTACTATAGACCAGAGCCCTATTCCCTATATAGTGAACTACTATAGACCAGAGCCCTATTCCCTATATAGTGGTACTACTATAGACCAGAGCCCTATTCCCTATATAGTGAACTACTATAGACCAGAGCCCTATTCCCTATATAGTGAACTACTAGTGACCAGAGCCCTATTCCCTATATAGTGGTACTACTATAGACCAGAGCCCTATTCCCTATATAGTGAACTACTATAGACCAGAGCCCTATTCCCTATATAGTGAACTACTAGTGACCAGAGCCCTATTCCCTATATAGTGGTACTACTATAGACCAGAGCCCTATTCCCTATATAGTGAACTACTATAGACCAGAGCCCTATTCCCTATATAGTGGTACTACTATAGACCAGAGCCCTATTCCCTATATAGTGGTACTACTATAGACCAGAGCCCTATTCCCTATATAGTGGAACTACTATAGACCAGAGCCCTATTCCCTATATAGTTGTACTACTATAGACCAGAGCCCTGTTCCCTATATAGTGGTACTACTATAGACCAGAGCCCTATTCCCTATATAGTGGTACTACTATAGACCAGAGCCCTATTCCCTATATAGTGAACTACTGGTGACCAGAGCCCTATTCCCTATATAGTGGTACTACTATAGACCAGAGCCCTATTCCCTATATAGTGAACTACTGGTGACCAGAGCCCTATTCCCTATATAGTGGTACTACTATAGACCAGAGCCCTATTCCCTATATAGTGAACTACTGGTGACCAGAGCCCTATTCCCTATATAGTGGTACTACTATAGACCAGAGCCCTATTCCCTATATAGTGGTACTACTATAGACCAGAGCCCTATTCCCTATATAGTGGTACTACTATAGACCAGAGCCCTATTCCCTATATAGTGGTACTACTATAGACCAGAGCCCTATTCCCTATATAGTGGTACTACTATAGACCAGAGCCCTATTCCCTATATAGTGGTACTACTATAGACCAGAGCCCTATTCCCTATATAGTGGTACTACTATAGACCAGAGCCCTATTCCCTATATAGTGGTACTACTATAGACCAGAGCCCTATTCCCTATATAGTGGTACTACTATAGACCAGAGCCCTATTCCCTATATAGTGGTACTACTATAGACCAGAGCCCTATTCCCTATATAGTGGTACTACTATAGACCAGAGCCCTATTCCCTATATAGTGGTACTACTATAGACCAGAGTCCTATTCCCTATATAGTGAACTACTGGTGACCAGAGCCCTATTCCCTATATAGTGGTACTACTATAGACCAGAGCCCTATTCCCTATATAGTGGTACTACTATAGACCAGAGCCCTATTCCCAATATAGTGGTACTACTATAGACCAGAGCCCTATTCCCTATATAGTGGTACTACTATAGACCAGAGCCCTATTCCCTATATAGTGGTACTACTATAGACCAGAGCCCTATTCCCTATATAGTGGTACTACTATAGACCAGAGCCCTATTCCCTATATAGTACACTACTATAGACCAGAGCCCTATTCCCTATATAGTGGTACTACTATAGACCAGAGCCCTATTCCCTATATAGTACACTACTATAGACCAGAGTCCTATTCTCTATATAGTGAACTACTAGTGACCAGAGCCCTATTCCCTATATAGTGAATTACTAGTGACCAGGGCCCTATTCCCTATATAGTGAACTACAAGTGACCAGGGCCCTATTCCCTATATAGTGGTACTACTTTAGACCAGAGCCCTATTCCCTATATAGTGGTACTACTATAGACCAGAGCCCTATTCCCTATATAGTGGTACTACTATAGACCAGAGCCCTATTCCCTATATAGTGGTACTACTATAGACCAGAGCCCTATTCCCTATATAGTGAACTACTGGTGACCAGAGCCCTATTCCCTATATAGTGGTACTACTATAGACCAGAGCCCTGTTCCCTATATAGTGGTACTACTATAGACCAGAGCCCTATTCCCTATATAGTGGTACTACTTTAGACCAGAGCCCTATTCCCTATATAGTGGTACTACTATAGACCAGAGCCCTATTCCCTATATAGTGGTACTACTATAGACCAGAGCCCTATTCCCTATATAGTGAACTACTATAGACCAGAGCCCTATTCCCTATATAGTGGTACTACTATAGACCAGGGCCCTATTCCCTATATAGTGATCTACTAGTGACCAGAGTCCTATTCCCTATATAGTGAACTACTAGTGACCAGAGCCCTATTCCCTATATAGTGAACTACTATAGACCAGAGCCCTATTCCCTATATAGTGGTACTACTATAGACCAGAGCCCTATTCCCTATATAGTGGTACTACTATAGACCAGAGCCCTATTCCCTATATAGTGGTACTACTATAGACCAGAGCCCTATTCCCTATATAGTGGTACTACTATAGACCAGAGCCCTATTCCCTATATAGTGGTACTACTATAGACCAGAGCCCTATTCCCTATATATTGGTACTACTATAGACCAGAGCCCTATTCCCTATATAGTGGTACTACTATAGACCAGAGCCCTATTCCCTATATAGTGGTACTACTATAGACCAGAGCCCTATTCGCTATATAGTGAACTACTATAGACCAGAGCCCTATTCCCTATATAGTGGTACTACTATAGACCAGAGCCCTATTCCCTATATAGTGGTACTACTATAGACCAGAGCCATATTCCCTATATAGTGGTACTACTATAGACCAGAGCCCTATTCCCTATATAGTGGTACTACTATAGACCAGAGCCCTATTCCCTATATAGTGGTACTACTATAGACCAGAGTCCTATTCTCTATATAGTGAACTACTAGTGACCAGAGCCCTATTCCCTATATAGTGAATTACTAGTGACCAGGGCCCTATTCCCTATATAGTGAACTACTAGTGACCAGGGCCCTATTCCCTATATAGTGGTACTACTTTAGACCAGAGCCCTATTCCCTATATAGTGGTACTACTATAGACCAGAGCCCTATTCCCTATATAGTGGTACTACTATAGACCAGAGCCAGAGCCCTATTCCCTATATAGTGGTACTACTATAGACCAGAGCCCTGTTCCCTATATAGTGGTACTACTATAGACCAGAGCCCTATTCCCTATATAGTGAACTACTAGTGACCAGAGTCCTATTCCCTATATAGTGAACTACTAGTCACCAGAGCCCTATTCCCTATATAGTGAACTACTATAGACCAGAGCCCTATTCCCTATATAGTGGTACTACTATAGACCAGAGCCCTATTCCCTATATAGTGGTACTACTATAGACCAGAGCCCTATTCCCTATATAGTGGTACTACTATAGACCAGAGCCCTATTCCCTATATAGTGGTACTACTATAGACCAGAGCCCTATTCCCTATATAGTGGTACTACTATAGACCAGAGCCCTATTCCCTATATAGTGGTACTACTATAGACCAGAGCCCTATTCCCTATATAGTGGTACTACTATAGACCAGAGCCCTATTCCCTATATAGTGGTACTACTATAGACCAGAGCCCTATTCCCTATATAGTGGTACTACTATAGACCAGAGCCCTATTCCCTATATAGTGAACTACTATAGACCAGAGCCCTATTCCCTATATAGTGGTACTACTATAGACCAGAGCCCTATTCCCTATATAGTGAACTACTATAGACCAGAGCCCTATTCCCTATATAGTGGTACTACTATAGACCAGAGCCCTATTCCCTATATAGTGAACTACTATAGACCAGAGCCCTATTCCCTATATAGTGGTACTACTATAGACCAGAGCCCTATTCCCTATATAGTGAACTACTATAGACCAGAGCCCTATTCCCTATATAGTGAACTACTAGTGACCAGAGCCCTATTCCCTATATAGTGGTACTACTATAGACCAGAGCCCTATTCCCTATATAGTGAACTACTATAGACCAGAGCCCTATTCCCTATATAGTGAACTACTAGTGACCAGAGCCCTATTCCCTATATAGTGGTACTACTATAGACCAGAGCCCTATTCCCTATATAGTGAACTACTATAGACCAGAGCCCTATTCCCTATATAGTGGTACTACTATAGACCAGAGCCCTATTCCCTATATAGTGGTACTACTATAGACCAGAGCCCTATTCCCTATATAGTGGTACTACTATAGACCAGAGCCCTATTCCCTATATATTGGTACTACTATAGACCAGAGCCCTATTCCCTATATAGTGGTACTACTATAGACCAGAGCCCTATTCCCTATATAGTGGTACTACTATAGACCAGAGCCCTATTCGCTATATAGTGAACTACTATAGACCAGAGCCCTATTCCCTATATAGTGGTACTACTATAGACCAGAGCCCTATTCCCTATATAGTGGTACTACTATAGACCAGAGCCCTATTCCCTATATAGTGGTACTACTATAGACCAGAGCCCTATTCCCTATATAGTGGTACTACTATAGACCAGAGCCCTATTCCCTATATAGTGGTACTACTATAGACCAGAGTCCTATTCTCTATATAGTGAACTACTAGTGACCAGAGCCCTATTCCCTATATAGTGAATTACTAGTGACCAGGGCCCTATTCCCTATATAGTGAACTACTAGTGACCAGGGCCCTATTCCCTATATAGTGGTACTACTTTAGACCAGAGCCCTATTCCCTATATAGTGGTACTACTATAGACCAGAGCCCTATTCCCTATATAGTGGTACTACTATAGACCAGAGCCAGAGCCCTATTCCCTATATAGTGGTACTACTATAGACCAGAGCCCTGTTCCCTATATAGTGGTACTACTATAGACCAGAGCCCTATTCCCTATATAGTGAACTACTAGTGACCAGAGTCCTATTCCCTATATAGTGAACTACTAGTGACCAGAGCCCTATTCCCTATATAGTGAACTACTATAGACCAGAGCCCTATTCCCTATATAGTGGTACTACTATAGACCAGAGCCCTATTCCCTATATAGTGGTACTACTATAGACCAGAGCCCTATTCCCTATATAGTGGTACTACTATAGACCAGAGCCCTATTCCCTATATAGTGGTACTACTATAGACCAGAGCCCTATTCCCTATATAGTGGTACTACTATAGACCAGAGCCCTATTCCCTATATAGTGGTACTACTATAGACCAGAGCCCTATTCCCTATATAGTGGTACTACTATAGACCAGAGCCCTATTCCCTATATAGTGGTACTACTATAGACCAGAGCCCTATTCCCTATATAGTGGTACTACTATAGACCAGAGCCCTATTCCCTATATAGTGAACTACTATAGACCAGAGCCCTATTCCCTATATAGTGGTACTACTATAGACCAGAGCCCTATTCCCTATATAGTGAACTACTATAGACCAGAGCCCTATTCCCTATATAGTGGTACTACTATAGACCAGAGCCCTATTCCCTATATAGTGAACTACTATAGACCAGAGCCCTATTCCCTATATAGTGGTACTACTATAGACCAGAGCCCTATTCCCTATATAGTGAACTACTATAGACCAGAGCCCTATTCCCTATATAGTGAACTACTAGTGACCAGAGCCCTATTCCCTATATAGTGGTACTACTATAGACCAGAGCCCTATTCCCTATATAGTGAACTACTATAGACCAGAGCCCTATTCCCTATATAGTGAACTACTAGTGACCAGAGCCCTATTCCCTATATAGTGGTACTACTATAGACCAGAGCCCTATTCCCTACATAGTGAACTACTATAGACCAGAGCCCTATTCCCTATATAGTGGTACTACTATAGACCAGAGCCCTATTCCCTATATAGTGGTACTACTATAGACCAGAGCCCTATTCCCTATATAGTGGAACTACTATAGACCAGAGCCCTATTCCCTATATAGTTGTACTACTATAGACCAGAGCCCTGTTCCCTATATAGTGGTACTACTATAGACCAGAGCCCTATTCCCTATATAGTGGTACTACTATAGACCAGAGCCCTATTCCCTATATAGTGAACTACTGGTGACCAGAGCCCTATTCCCTATATAGTGGTACTACTATAGACCAGAGCCCTATTCCCTATATAGTGAACTACTGGTGACCAGAGCCCTATTCCCTATATAGTGGTACTACTATAGACCAGAGCCCTGTTCCCTATATAGTGGTACTACTATAGACCAGAGCCCTATTCCCTATATAGTGAACTACTGGTGACCAGAGCCCTATTCCCTATATAGTGGTACTACTATAGACCAGAGCCCTATTCCCTATATAGTGAACTACTGGTGACCAGAGCCCTATTCCCTATATAGTGGTACTACTATAGACCAGAGCCCTATTCCCTATATAGTGGTACTACTATAGACCAGAGCCCTATTCCCTATATAGTGGTACTACTATAGACCAGAGCCCTATTCCCTATATAGTGGTACTACTATAGACCAGAGCCCTATTCCCTATATAGTGGTACTACTATAGACCAGAGCCCTATTCCCTATATAGTGGTACTACTATAGACCAGAGCCCTATTCCCTATATAGTGGTACTACTATAGACCAGAGCCCTATTCCCTATATAGTGGTACTACTATAGACCAGAGCCCTATTCCCTATATAGTGGTACTACTATAGACCAGAGCCCTATTCCCTATATAGTGGTACTACTATAGACCAGAGCCCTATTCCCTATATAGTGGTACTACTATAGACCAGAGCCCTATTCCCTATATAGTGGTACTACTATAGACCAGAGTCCTATTCCCTATATAGTGAACTACTGGTGACCAGAGCCCTATTCCCTATATAGTGGTACTACTATAGACCAGAGCCCTATTCCCTATATAGTGGTACTACTATAGACCAGAGCCCTATTCCCAATATAGTGGTACTACTATAGACCAGAGCCCTATTCCCTATATAGTGGTACTACTATAGACCAGAGCCCTATTCCCTATATAGTGGTACTACTATAGACCAGAGCCCTATTCCCTATATAGTGGTACTACTATAGACCAGAGCCCTATTCCCTATATAGTGGTACTACTATAGACCAGAGCCCTATTCCCTATATAGTGGTACTACTATAGACCAGAGCCCTATTCCCTATATAGTGGTACTACTATAGACCAGAGCCCTATTCCCTATATAGTGGTACTACTATAGACCAGAGCCCTATTCCCTATATAGTGGTACTACTATAGACCAGAGCCCTATTCCCTATATAGTACACTACTATAGACCAGAGCCCTATTCCCTATATAGTGGTACTACTATAGACCAGAGCCCTATTCCCTATATAGTACACTACTATAGACCAGAGTCCTATTCTCTATATAGTGAACTACTAGTGACCAGAGCCCTATTCCCTATATAGTGAATTACTAGTGACCAGGGCCCTATTCCCTATATAGTGAACTACAAGTGACCAGGGCCCTATTCCCTATATAGTGGTACTACTTTAGACCAGAGCCCTATTCCCTATATAGTGGTACTACTATAGACCAGAGCCCTATTCCCTATATAGTGGTACTACTATAGACCAGAGCCCTATTCCCTATATAGTGGTACTACTATAGACCAGAGCCCTATTCCCTATATAGTGAACTACTGGTGACCAGAGCCCTATTCCCTATATAGTGGTACTACTATAGACCAGAGCCCTGTTCCCTATATAGTGGTACTACTATAGACCAGAGCCCTATTCCCTATATAGTGGTACTACTATAGACCAGAGCCCTATTCCCTATATAGTGGTACTACTATAGACCAGAGCCCTGTTCCCTATATAGTGGTACTACTATAGACCAGAGCCCTATTCCCTATATAGTGGTACTACTATAGACCAGAGCCCTATTCCCTATATAGTGGTACTACTATAGACCAGAGCCCTATTCCCTATATAGTGGTACTACTATAGACCAGAGCCCTATTCCCTATATAGTGAACTACTATAGACCAGAGCCCTATTCCCTATATAGTGGTACTACTATAGACCAGGGCCCTATTCCCTATATAGTGATCTACTAGTGACCAGAGTCCTATTCCCTATATAGTGAACTACTAGTGACCAGAGCCCTATTCCCTATATAGTGAACTACTATAGACCAGAGCCCTATTCCCTATATAGTGGTACTACTATAGACCAGAGCCCTATTCCCTATATAGTGGTACTACTATAGACCAGAGCCCTATTCCCTATATAGTGGTACTACTATAGACCAGAGCCCTATTCCCTATATAGTGGTACTACTATAGACCAGAGCCCTATTCCCTATATAGTGGTACTACTATAGACCAGAGCCCTATTCCCTATATATTGGTACTACTATAGACCAGAGCCCTATTCCCTATATAGTGGTACTACTATAGACCAGAGCCCTATTCCCTATATAGTGGTACTACTATAGACCAGAGCCCTATTCGCTATATAGTGAACTACTATAGACCAGAGCCCTATTCCCTATATAGTGGTACTACTATAGACCAGAGCCCTATTCCCTATATAGTGGTACTACTATAGACCAGAGCCCTATTCCCTATATAGTGGTACTACTATAGACCAGAGCCCTATTCCCTATATAGTGGTACTACTATAGACCAGAGCCCTATTCCCTATATAGTGGTACTACTATAGACCAGAGTCCTATTCTCTATATAGTGAACTACTAGTGACCAGAGCCCTATTCCCTATATAGTGAATTACTAGTGACCAGGGCCCTATTCCCTATATAGTGAACTACTAGTGACCAGGGCCCTATTCCCTATATAGTGGTACTACTTTAGACCAGAGCCCTATTCCCTATATAGTGGTACTACTATAGACCAGAGCCCTATTCCCTATATAGTGGTACTACTATAGACCAGAGCCATATTCCCTATATAGTGGTACTACTATAGACCAGAGCCCTATTCCCTATATAGTGAACTACTGGTGACCAGAGCCCTATTCCCTATATAGTGGTACTACTATAGACCAGAGCCCTGTTCCCTATATAGTGGTACTACTATAGACCAGAGCCCTATTCCCTATATAGTGAACTACTAGTGACCAGAGTCCTATTCCCTATATAGTGAACTACTAGTGACCAGAGCCCTATTCCCTATATAGTGAACTACTATAGACCAGAGCCCTATTCCCTATATAGTGGTACTACTATAGACCAGAGCCCTATTCCCTATATAGTGGTACTACTATAGACCAGAGCCCTATTCCCTATATAGTGGTACTACTATAGACCAGAGCCCTATTCCCTATATAGTGGTACTACTATAGACCAGAGCCCTATTCTCTATATAGTGGTACTACTATAGACCAGAGCCCTATTCCCTATATAGTGGTACTACTATAGACCAGAGCCCTATTCCCTATTTAGTGGTACTACTATAGACCAGAGCCCTATTCCCTATATAGTGGTACTACTATAGACCAGAGCCCTATTCCCTATATAGTGGTACTACTATAGACCAGAGCCCTATTCCCTATATAGTGGTACTACTATAGACCAGAGCCCTATTCCCTATATAGTGAACTACTATAGACCAGAGCCCTATTCCCTATATAGTGGTACTACTATAGACCAGGGCCCTATTCCCTATATAGTGATCTACTAGTGACCAGAGTCCTATTCCCTATATAGTGAACTACTAGTGACCAGAGCCCTATTCCCTATATAGTGAACTACTATAGACCAGAGCCCTATTCCCTATATAGTGGTACTACTATAGACCAGAGCCCTATTCCCTATATAGTGGTACTACTATAGACCAGAGCCCTATTCCCTATATAGTGGTACTACTATAGACCAGAGCCCTATTCCCTATATAGTGGTACTACTATAGACCAGAGCCCTATTCCCTATATAGTGGTACTACTATAGACCAGAGCCCTATTCCCTATATAGTGGTACTACTATAGACCAGAGCCCTATTCCCTATATAGTGGTACTACTATAGACCAGAGCCCTATTCCCTATATAGTGAACTACTATAGACCAGAGCCCTATTCCCTATATAGTGGTACTACTATAGACCAGAGCCCTATTCCCTATATAGTGGTACTACTATAGACCAGAGCCCTATTCCCTATATAGTGGTACTACTATAGACCAGAGCCCTATTCCCTATATAGTGGTACTACTATAGACCAGAGCCCTATTCCCTATATAGTGGTACTACTATAGACCAGAGCCCTATTCCCTATATAGTGGTACTACTATAGACCAGAGCCCTATTCCCTATATAGTGGTACTACTATAGACCAGAGCCCTATTCCCTATATAGTGAACTACTATAGACCAGAGCCCTATTCCCTATATAGTCGTACTACTATAGACCAGGGCCCTATTCCCTATATAGTGATCTACTAGTGACCAGAGTCCTATTCCCTATATAGTGAACTACTAGTGACCAGAGCCCTATTCCCTATATAGTGAACTACTATAGACCAGAGCCCTATTCCCTATATAGTGGTACTACTATAGACCAGAGCCCTATTCCCTATATAGTGGTACTACTATAGACCAGAGCCCTATTCCCTATATAGTGGTACTACTATAGACCAGAGCCCTATTCCCTATATAGTGGTACTACTATAGACCAGAGCCCTATTCCCTATATATTGGTACTACTATAGACCAGAGCCCTATTCCCTATATAGTGGTACTACTATAGACCAGAGCCCTATTCCCTATATAGTGGTACTACTATAGACCAGAGCCCTATTCCCTATATAGTGGAACTACTATAGACCAGGGCCCTATTCCCTATATAGTGATCTACTAGTGACCAGAGCCCTATTCCCTATATAGTGGTACTACTATAGACCAGAGCCCTATTCCCTATATAGTGGTACTGCTATAGACCAGAGCCCTATTCCCTATATAGTGGTACTACTATAGACCAGAGCCCTATTCCCTATATAGTGGAACTACTATAGACCAGAGTCCTATTCCCTATATAGTGGTACTACTATAGACCAGAGCCCTATTCCCTATATAGTGGTACTACTATAGACCAGAGCCCTATTCCCTATATAGTGGTACTACTATAGACCAGAGCCCTATTCCCTATATAGTGGTACTACTATAGACCAGAGCCCTATTCCCTATATAGTGGTACTACTATAGACCAGAGCCCTATTCCCTATATAGTGGTACTACTATAGACCAGAGCCCTATTCCCTATATAGTGGTACTACTATAGACCAGAGCCCTATTCCCTATATAGTGGTACTACTATAGACCAGAGCCCTATTCCCTATATAGTGGAACTACTATAGACCAGGGCCCTATTCCCTATATAGTGATCTACTAGTGACCAGAGCCCTATTCCCTATATAGTGGTACTACTATAGACCAGAGCCCCATTCCCTATATAGTGGTACTACTATAGACCAGAGCCCTATTCCCTATATAGTGGTACTACTATAGACCAGAGCCCTATTCCCTATATAGTGGAACTACTATAGACCAGGGCCCTATTCCCTATATAGTGATCTACTAGTGACCAGAGCCCTATTCCCTATATAGTGGTACTACTATAGACCAGAGCCCTATTCCCTATATAGTGGTACTGCTATAGACCAGAGCCCTATTCCCTATATAGTGGTACTACTATAGACCAGAGCCCTATTCCCTATATAGTGGAACTACTATAGACCAGAGTCCTATTCCCTATATAGTGGTACTACTATAGACCAGAGCCCTATTCCCTATATAGTGGTACTACTATAGACCAGAGCCCTATTCCCTATATAGTGGTACTACTATAGACCAGAGCCCTATTCCCTATATAGTGGTACTACTATAGACCAGAGCCCTATTCCCTATATAGTGGTACTACTATAGACCAGAGCCCTATTCCCTATATAGTGGTACTACTATAGACCAGAGCCCTATTCCCTATATAGTGAACTACTGGTGACCAGAGCCCTATTCCCTAAACACGCACACAGACAGAGCAGGACTCACGCGTAGTGCTAGCCCTAAACACACACAGACAGAGCAGGACTCACGCGTAGTGCTAGCCCTAAACACACACACAGACAGAGCAGGACTCACGCGTAGTGCTAGCCCTAAACACACACAGACAGAGCAGGACTCACGCGTAGTGCTAGCCCTAAACACACTCAGACAGAGCAGGACTCACGCGTAGTGCTAGCCCTAAACACACACAGACAGAGCAGGACTCACGCGTAGTGCTAGCCCTAAACACACACAGACAGAGCAGGACTCACGCGTAGTGCTAGCCCTAAACACACACACAGACAGAGCAGGACTCACGCGTAGTGCTAGCCCTAAACACACACAGACAGAGCAGGACTCACGCGTAGTGCTAGCCCTAAACACACTCAGACAGAGCAGGACTCACGCGTAGTGCTAGCCCTAAACACACACAGACAGAGCAGGACTCACGCGTAGTGCTAGCCCTAAACACACACAGACAGAGCAGGACTCACGCGTAGTGCTAGCCCTAAACACACACAGACAGAGCAGGACTCACGCGTAGTGCTAGCCCTAAACACACACAGACAGAGCAGGACTCACGCGTAGTGCTAGCCCTAAACACACACAGACAGAGCAGGACTCACGCGTAGTGCTAGCCCTAAACACACACAGACAGAGCAGGACTCACGCGTAGTGCTAGCCCTAAACACACACAGACAGAGCAGGACTCACGCGTAGTGCTAGCCCTAAACACACACAGACAGAGCAGGACTCACGCGTAGTGCTAGCCCTAAACACACACAGACAGAGCAGGACTCACGCGTAGTGCTAGCCCTAAACACACACAGACAGAGCAGGACTCACGCGTAGTGCTAGCCCTAAACACACACAGACAGAGCAGGACTCACGCGTAGTGCTAGCCCTAAACACACACAGACAGAGCAGGACTCACGCGTAGTGCTAGCCCTAAACACACACAGACAGAGCAGGACTCACGCGTAGTGCTAGCCCTAAACACACACAGACAGAGCAGGACTCACGCGTAGTGCTAGCCCTAAACACACACAGACAGAGCAGGACTCACGCGTAGTGCTAGCCCTAAACACACACAGACAGAGCAGGACTCACGCGTAGTGCTAGCCCTGAACACACACAGACAGAGCAGGACTCACGCGTAGTGCTAGCCCTAAACACACACAGACAGAGCAGGACTCACGCGTAGTGCTAGCCCTAAACACACACAGACAGAGCAGGACTCACGCGTAGTGCTAGCCCTAAACACACACAGACAGAGCAGGACTCACGCGTAGTGCTAGCCCTAAACACACACAGACAGAGCAGGACTCACGCGTAGTGCTAGCCCTAAACACACACAGACAGAGCAGGACTCACGCGTAGTGCTAGCCCTAAACACACACAGACAGAGCAGGACTCACGCGTAGGCCTCGAAGTCTCCGTTGTTGATGGATTCGATCAGCTGCTCTGTGACTTTGATGATCTCCTGCTTCCGAGCTGGAAACACACAAACACAACATGACCACAACATGACCACAACGTCACCACAATCTCACCACAACGTCACCACAACCTCAGGTCAACATTAGCCCAACAACACAATCTGACATACATTAAATCAGGGCTGTTAAATAGATCATCAGATTACTATATCATGTGATGTGGTTAGTTGATATGTTAAATAGATCATCAGATTACTACATCATGTGATGTGGTTAGTTAATAGATCAGATTACTACATCATGTGATGTGGTTAGTTAATAGATCATCAGATTACTACATCATGTGATGTGGTTAGTTAATAGATCAGATTACTACATCATGTGATGTGGTTAGTTAATAGATCATCAGATTACTACATCATGTGATGTGGTTAGTTAATAGATCATCAGATTACTACATCATGTGATGTGGTTAGTTAATAGATCAGATTACTACATCATGTGATGTGGTTAGTTAATAGATCATCAGATTACTACATCATGTGATGTGGTTAGTTAATAGATCAGATTACTACATCATGTGATGTGGTTAGTTAATAGATCATCAGATTACTACATCATGTGATGTGGTTAGTTAATAGATCAGATTACTACATCATGTGATGTGGTTAGTTAATAGATCAGATTACTACATCATGTGATGTGGTTAGTTAATAGATCAGATTACTACATCATGTGATGTGGTTAGTTAATAGATCAGATTACTACATCATGTGATGTGGTTAGTTAATACATCAGATTACTACATCATGTGGTGTGGTTAGTTAATAGATCAGATTACTACATCATGTGATGTGGTTAGTTAATAGATCAGATCACTACATCATGTGATGTGGTTAGTTAATAGATCAGATTACTACATCATGTGATGTGGTTAGTTAATAGATCAGATTACTACATCATGTGATGTGGTTAGTTAATAGATCAGATTACTACATCATGTGATGTGGTTAGTTAATAGATCATCAGATTACTACATCATGTGGTGTGGTTAGTTAATAGATCAGATCACTACATCATGTGATGTGGTTAGTTAATAGATCAGATTACTACATCATGTGATGTGGTTAGTTAATAGATCAGATTACTACATCATGTGGTGTGGTTAGTTAATAGATCAGATTACTACATCATGTGATGTGGTTAGTTAATAGATCAGATTACTACATCATGTGGTGTGGTTAGTTAATAGATCATCAGATTACTACATCATGTGATGTGGTTAGTTAATAGATCATCAGATTACTACATCATGTGGTGTGGTTAGTTAATAGATCATCAGATTACTACATCATGTGGTGTGGTTAGTTAATAGATCATCAGATTACTACATCATGTGGTGTGGTTAGTTATTAGATCAGATTACTACATCATGTGGTGTGGTTAGTTAATAGATCATCAGATTAATACATCATGTGATGTGGTTAGTTAATAGATCAGATTACTACATCATGTGGTGTGGTTAGTTAATAGATCAGATTACTACATCATGTGGTGTGGTTAGTTAATAGATCAGATTACTATATCATGTGATGTGGTTAGTTAATAGATCAGATTACTACATCATGTGGTGTGGTTAGTTAATAGATCAGATTACTACATCATGTGGTGTGGTTAGTTAATAGATCAGATTACTACATCATGTGGTGTGGTTAGTTAATAGATCAGATTACTACATCATGTGGTGTGGTTAGTTAATAGATCAGATTACTACATCATGTGGTGTGGTTAGTTAATAGATCAGATTACTATATCATGTGGTGTGGTTAGTTAATAGATCAGATTACTACATCATGTGATGTGATTAGATAATAGATCAGATCACTACATCATGTGATGTGGTTAGTTAATAGATCAGATTACTACATCATGTGGTGTGGTTAGTTAATAGATCATCAGATTACTACATCATGTGATGTGGTTAGTTAATAGATCATCAGATTACTACATCATGTGATGTGGTTAGTTAATAGATCCGATTACTACATCATGTGATGTGGTTAGATAATAGATCAGATTACTACATCATGTGGTGTGGTTAGTTAATAGATCAGATTACTATGTGATGTGGTTAGTTAATAGATCAGATTACTACATCATGTGGTGTGGTTAGATAATAGATCAGATTACTACATCATGTGATGTGGTTAGTTAATAGATCAGATTACTACATCATGTGATGTGGTTAGTTAATAGATCAGATTACTACATCATGTGATGTGGTTAGTTAATAGATCAGATTACTACATCATGTGGTGTGGTTAGATAATAGATCAGATTACTACATCATGTGGTGTGGTTAGTTAATAGATCATCAGATTACTACATCATGTGATGTGGTTAGTTAATAGATCAGATTACTACATCATGTGATGTGGTTAGTTAATAGATCAGATTACTACATCATGTGGTGTGGTTAGTTAATAGATCAGATTACTACATCATGTGATGTGGTTAGTTAATAGATCAGATTACTACATCATGTGGTGTGGTTAGTTAATAGATCAGATTACTACATCATGTGATGTGGTTAGTTAATAGATCAGATTACTACATCATGTGATGTGGTTAGTTAATAGATCAGATTACTACATCATGTGATGTGGTTAGTTAATAGATCATCAGATTACTACATCATGTGGTGTGGTTAGTTAATAGATCATCAGATTACTACATCATGTGATGTGGTTAGTTAATAGATCATCAGATTACTATATCATGTGGTGTGGTTAGTTAATAGATCAGATCACTACATCATGTGATGTGGTTAGTTAATAGATCAGATTACTACATCATGTGGTGTGGTTAGTTAATAGATCATCAGATTACTACATCATGTGATGTGGTTAGTTAATAGATCAGATTACTACATCATGTGATGTGGTTAGTTAATAGATCATCAGATTACTACATCATGTGGTGTGGTTAGTTAATAGATCAGATCACTACATCATGTGATGTGGTTAGTTAATAGATCAGATTACTACATCATGTGATGTGGTTAGTTAATAGATCAGATTACTACATCATGTGGTGTGGTTAGTTAATAGATCAGATTACTACATCATGTGATGTGGTTAGTTAATAGATCAGATTACTACATCATGTGATGTGGTTAGTTAATAGATCAGATTACTACATCATGTGATGTGGTTAGTTAATAGATCAGATTACTATATCATGTGATGTGGTTAGTTAATAGATCAGATTACTACATCATGTGGTGTGGTTAGATAATAGATCATCAGATTACTATATCATGTGATGTGGTTAGTTAATAGATCAGATTACTACATCATGTGATGTGGTTAGTTAATAGATCAGATTACTATATCATGTGATGTGGTTAGTTAATAGATCAGATTACTACATCATGTGGTGTGGTTAGTTAATAGATCAGATTACTATGTGATGTGGTTAGTTAATAGATCAGATTACTACATCATGTGATGTGGTTAGTTAATAGATCAGATTACTACATCATGTGATGTGGTTAGTTAATAGATCAGATTACTACATCATGTGGTGTGGTTAGTTAATAGATCAGATTACTACATCATGTGGTGTGGTTAGTTAATAGATCAGATTACTACATCATGTGGTGTGGTTAGTTAATAGATCAGATTACTACATCATGTGGTGTGGTTAGTTAATAGATCAGATTACTATATCATGTGATGTGGTTAGTTAATAGATCAGATTACTACATCATGTGATGTGGTTAGTTAATAGATCAGATTAATACATCATGTGATGTGGTTAGTTAATAGATCATCAGATTACTACATCATGTGATGTGGTTAGTTAATAGATCATCAGATTACTACATCATGTGATGTGGTTAGCTAATAGATCAGATTACTACATCATGTGATGTGGTTAGATAATAGATCAGATTACTACATCATGTGGTGTGGTTAGTTAATAGATCAGATTACTACATCATGTGGTGTGGTTAGTTAATAGATCAGATTACTATATCATGTGGTGTGGTTAGTTAATAGATCATCAGATTACTACATCATGTGATGTGGTTAGTTAATAGATCAGATTACTACATCATGTGATGTGGTTAGTTAATAGATCAGATTAATACATCATGTGATGTGGTTAGTTAATAGATCATCAGATTACTACATCATGTGATGTGGTTAGCTAATAGATCAGATTACTACATCATGTGGTGTGGTTAGTTAATAGATCAGATTACTACATCATGTGATGTGGTTAGTTAATAGATCAGATTAATACATCATGTGATGTGGTTAGTTAATAGATCATCAGATTACTACATCATGTGATGTGGTTAGTTAATAGATCAGATTACTACATCATGTGATGTGGTTAGTTAATAGATCAGATCACTATATCATGTGGTGTGGTTAGTTAATAGATCAGATTACTACATCATGTGGTGTGGTTAGTTAATAGATCAGATTACTACATCATGTGGTGTGGTTAGTTAATAGATCAGATTACTATGTGAGGTGGTTAGTTAATAGATCAGATTACTACATCATGTGATGTGGTTAGTTAATAGATCAGATTACTATATCATGTGATGTGGTTAGTATATAGATCAGATTACTATGTGAGGTGGTTAGTTAATAGATCAGATTACTATATCATGTGATGTGGTTAGTTAATAGATCAGATTACTATATCATGTGGTGTGGTTAGTTAATAGATCAGATTACTACATCATGTGGTGTGGTTAGTTAATAGATCAGATTACTATATCATGTGATGTGGTTAGTTAATAGATCAGATTACTACATCATGCGATGTGGTTAGTTAATAGATCAGATTACTACATCATGTGGTGTGGTTAGTTAATAGATCAGATTACTACATCATGTGATGTGGTTAGTTAATAGATCAGATCACTACATCATGTGACGTGGTTAGTTAATAGATCAGATTACTACATCATGTGATGTGGTTAGTTAATAGATCAGATTACTACATCATGCGATGTGGTTAGTTAATAGATCAGATTACTACATCATGTGGTGTGGTTAGTTAATAGATCAGATTACTACATCATGTGATGTGGTTAGTTAATAGATCAGATTACTACATCATGTGATGTGGTTAGTTAATAGATCAGATCACTACATCATGTGACGTGGTTAGTTAATAGATCAGATTACTACATCATGTGATGTGGTTAGTTAATAGATCATCAGATTACTACATCATGTGGTGTGGTTAGTTAATAGATCAGATTACTATATCATGTGATGTGGTTAGTTAATAGATCAGATTACTACATCATGTGATGTGGTTAGTTAATAGATCAGATTACTACATCATGTGATGTGGTTAGTTAATAGATCAGATTACTACATCATGTGATGTGGTTAGTTAATAGATCATCAGATTACTACATCATGTGATGTGGTTAGTTAATAGATCATCAGATTACTACATCATGTGATGTGGTTAGTTAATAGATCAGATTACTATATCATGTGGTGTGGTTAGATAATAGATCAGATTACTATGTGATGTGGTTAGATAATAGATCAGATTACTATGTGATGTGGTTAGTTAATAGATCAGATTACTACATCATGTGATGTGGTTAGTTAATAGATCAGATTACTACATCATGTGATGTGGTTAGTTAATAGATCATCAGATTACTACATCATGTGGTGTGGTTAGTTAATAGATCAGATTACTACATCATGTGGTGTGGTTAGTTAATAGATCAGATTACTACATCATGTGATGTGGTTAGTTAATAGATCAGATTACTACATCATGTGGTGTGGTTAGTTAATAGATCAGATTACTACATCATGTGGTGTGGTTAGTTAATAGATCAGATTACTACATCATGTGATGTGGTTAGTTAATAGATCAGATTACTACATCATGTGGTGTGGTTAGTTAATAGATCAGATTACTATGTGATGTGGTTAGTTAATAGATCAGATTACTATGTGATGTGGTTAGTTAATAGATCAGATTACTATGTGATGTGGTTAGTTAATAGATCAGATTACTATGTGATGTGGTTAGTTAATAGATCAGATTACTATGTGATGTGGTTAGTTAATAGATCAGATTACTATGTGATGTGGTTAGTTAATAGATCAGATTACTATGTGATGTGGTTAGTTAATAGATCAGATTACTACATCATGTGATGTGGTTAGTTAATAGATCAGATTACTACATCATGTGGTGTGGTTAGTTAATAGATCAGATTACTACATCATGTGATGTGGTTAGTTAATAGATCAGATTACTATGTGATGTGGTTAGTTAATAGATCAGATTACTATGTGATGTGGTTAGTTAATAGATCAGATTACTACATCATGCGATGTGGTTAGTTAATAGATCAGATTACTATGTGATGTGGTTAGTTAATAGATCAGATTACTATGTGATGTGGTTAGTTAATAGATCAGATTACTATGTGATGTGGTTAGTTAATAGATCAGATTACTATGTGATGTGGTTAGTTAATAGATCAGATTACTATGTGATGTGGTTAGTTAATAGATCAGATTACTACATCATGTGATGTGGTTAGTTAATAGATCAGATTACTACATCATGAGGTGTGGTTAGTTAATAGATCAGATCACTACATCATGTGATGTGGTTAGTTAATAGATCATCAGATTACTACATCATGTGATGTGGTTAGTTAATAGATCAGATTACTACATCATGTGGTGTGGTTAGTTAATAGATCAGATTACTACATCATGTGGTGTGGTTAGTTAATAGATCAGATTACTACATCATGTGATGTGGTTAGTTAATAGATCAGATTACTACATCATGTGGTGTGGTTAGTTAATAGATCAGATTACTACATCATGTGATGTGGTTAGTTAATAGATCAGATTACTACATCATGTGATGTGGTTAGTTAATAGATCAGATTACTACATCATGTGGTGTGGTTAGTTAATAGATCAGATTACTACATCATGTGATGTGGTTAGTTAATAGATCAGATTACTACATCATGTGATGTGGTTAGTTAATAGATCAGATTACTACATCATGTGGTGTTGTTAGTTAATAGATCAGATTACTATGTGATGTGGTTAGTTAATAGATCAGATTACTACATCATGTGATGTGGTTAGTTAATAGATCAGATTACTACATCATGTGGTGTGGTTAGTTAATAGATCATCAGATTACTACATCATGTGGTGTGGTTAGTTAATAGATCAGATTACTATATCATGTGGTGTGGTTAGTTAATAGATCAGATTACTACATCATGTGATGTGGTTAGTTAATAGATCAGATTACTACATCATGTGGTGTGGTTAGTTAATAGATCAGATTACTACATCATGTGGTGTGGTTAGTTAATAGATCAGATTACTACATCATGTGATGTGGTTAGTTAATAGATCAGATTACTACATCATGTGATGTGGTTAGATAATAGATCAGATTACTACATCATGTGATGTGGTTAGTTAATAGATCAGATTACTACATCATGTGATGTGGTTAGATAATAGATCAGATTACTACATCATGTGATGTGGTTAGTTAATAGATCAGATTACTACATCATGTGATGTGGTTAGATAATAGATCAGATTACTACATCATGTGATGTGGTTAGTTAATAGATCAGATTACTACATCATGTGATGTGGTTAGATAATAGATCAGATTACTACATCATGTGATGTGGTTAGTTAATAGATCAGATTACTACATCATGTGATGTGGTTAGTTAATAGATCAGATTACTACATCATGTGGTGTGGTTAGTTAATAGATCAGATTACTACATCATGTGATGTGGTTAGTTAATAGATCAGATTACTACATCATGTGATGTGGTTAGTTAATAGATCATCAGATTACTACATCATGTGATGTGGTTAGTTAATAGATCAGATTACTACATCATGTGATGTGGTTAGATAATAGATCAGATTACTACATCATGTGATGTGGTTAGTTAATAGATCAGATTACTACATCATGTGATGTGGTTAGTTAATAGATCAGATTACTACATCATGTGATGTGGTTAGTTAATAGATCAGATTACTACATCATGTGATGTGGTTAGTTAATAGATCCGATTACTACATCATGTGGTGTGGTTAGTTAATAGATCATCAGATTACTACATCATGTGATGTGGTTAGTTAATAGATCAGATTACTACATCATGTGGTGTGGTTAGTTAATAGATCATCAGATTACTACATCATGTGATGTGGTTAGTTAATAGATCCGATTACTACATCATGTGGTGTGGTTAGTTAATAGATCATCAGATTACTACATCATGTGATGTGGTTAGTTAATAGATCAGATTACTACATCATGTGATGTGGTTAGTTAATAGATCAGATTACTACATCATGTGATGTGGTTAGTTAATAGATCATCAGATTACTACATCATGTGATGTGGTTAGTTAATAGATCAGATTACTACATCATGTGATGTGGTTAGTTAATAGATCAGATTACTACATCATGTGATGTGGTTAGATAATAGATCAGATTACTATATCATGTGATGTGGTTAGTTAATAGATCAGATTACTACATCATGTGATGTGGTTAGATAATAGATCCGATTACTACATCATGTGATGTGGTTAGTTAATAGATCATCAGATTACTACATCATGTGATGTGGTTAGTTAATAGATCCGATTACTACATCATGTGATGTGGTTAGTTAATAGATCAGATTACTACATCATGTGATGTGGTTAGTTAATAGATCAGATCACTACATCATGTGATGTGGTTAGTTAATAGATCAGATTACTACATCATGTGGTGTGGTTAGTTAATAGATCAGATTACTACATCATGTGATGTGGTTAGTTAATAGATCATCAGATTACTACATCATGTGATGTGGTTAGTTAATAGATCAGATTACTACATCATGTGATGTGGTTAGTTAATAGATCCGATTACTACATCATGTGATGTGGTTAGTTAATAGATCAGATTACTACATCATGTGGTGTGGTTAGTTAATAGATCAGATTACTACATCATGTGATGTGGTTAGTTAATAGATCATCAGATTACTACATCATGTGATGTGGTTAGTTAATAGATCAGATTACTACATCATGTGATGTGGTTAGTTAATAGATCAGATTACTACATCATGTGATGTGGTTAGTTAATAGATCATCAGATTACTACATCATGTGATGTGGTTAGTTAATAGATCATCAGATTACTACATCATGTGATGTGGTTAGTTAATAGATCATCAGATTACTACATCATGTGGTGTGGTTAGTTAATAGATCAGATTACTACATCATGTGATGTGGTTAGTTAATAGATCAGATTACTACATCATGTGGTGTGGTTAGTTAATAGATCAGATTACTACATCATGTGATGTGGTTAGTTAATAGATCAGATTACTACATCATGTGATGTGGTTAGTTAATAGATCATCAGATTACTACATCATGTGATGTGGTTAGTTAATAGATCATCAGATTACTACATCATGTGATGTGGTTAGTTAATAGATCAGATTACTACATCATGTGATGTGGTTAGTTAATAGATCAGATTACTACATCATGTGATGTGGTTAGTTAATAGATCATCAGATTACTACATCATGTGGTGTGGTTAGTTAATAGATCATCAGATTACTACATCATGTGATGTGGTTAGTTAATAGATCAGATTACTATATCATGTGATGTGGTTAGTTAATAGATCAGATTACTACATCATGTGATGTGGTTAGTTAATAGATCAGATTACTATATCATGTGATGTGGTTAGTTAATAGATCAGATCACTACATCATGTGATGTGGTTAGTTAATAGATCAGATTACTACATCATGTGATGTGGTTAGTTAATAGATCATCAGATTACTACATCATGTGATGTGGTTAGTTAATAGATCATCAGATTACTACATCATGTGATGTGGTTAGTTAATAGATCAGATTACTACATCATGTGATGTGGTTAGTTAATAGATCAGATTACTACATCATGTGATGTGGTTAGTTAATAGATCAGATTACTACATCATGTGGTGTGGTTAGTTAATAGATCAGATTACTACATCATGTGATGTGGTTAGTTAATAGATCATCAGATTACTACATCATGTGATGTGGTTAGATAATAGATCAGATTACTACATCATGTGGTGTGGTTAGTTAATAGATCATCAGATTACTACATCATGTGGTGTGGTTAGTTAATAGATCAGATTACTACATCATGTGGTGTGGTTAGTTAATAGATCAGATTACTACATCATGTGATGTGGTTAGTTAATAGATCAGATTACTACATCATGTGATGTGGTTAGTTAATAGATCAGATTACTACATCATGTGATGTGGTTAGTTAATAGATCATCAGATTACTACATCATGTGATGTGGTTAGTTAATAGATCAGATTACTACATCATGTGATGTGGTTAGTTAATAGATCAGATTACTACATCATGTGATGTGGTTAGTTAATAGATCATCAGATTACTACATCATGTGATGTGGTTAGTTAATAGATCAGATTACTACATCATGTGATGTGGTTAGTTAATAGATCATCAGATTACTACATCATGTGATGTGGTTAGTTAATAGATCATCAGATTACTACATCATGTGATGTGGTTAGTTAATAGATCATCAGATTACTACATCATGTGATGTGGTTAGTTAATAGATCATCAGATTACTACATCATGTGATGTGGTTAGTTAATAGATCATCAGATTACTACATCATGTGATGTGGTTAGTTAATAGATCAGATTACTACATCATGTGGTGTGGTTAGTTAATAGATCAGATTACTACATCATGTGATGTGGTTAGTTAATAGATCAGATTACTATATCATGTGATGTGGTTAGTTAATAGATCAGATTACTACATCATGTGGTGTGGTTAGTTAATAGATCATCAGATTACTACATCATGTGGTGTGGTTAGTTAATAGATCAGATTACTACATCATGTGATGTGGTTAGTTAATAGATCAGATTACTACATCATGTGATGTGGTTAGTTAATAGATCATCAGATTACTACATCATGTGATGTGGTTAGTTAATAGATCAGATTACTACATCATGTGATGTGGTTAGTTAATAGATCATCAGATTACTACATCATGTGATGTGGTTAGTTAATAGATCAGATTACTACATCATGTGATGTGGTTAGTTAATAGATCAGATTACTACATCATGTGATGTGGTTAGTTAATAGATCAGATTACTACATCATGTGGTGTGGTTAGCTGATATGTTAAATATCCATCCAGGTGTTGTGAGATCTGCAGGCGTCTGCAATGTCGTCAGCCTGGAAATGCGGCCTTTGACTCAGTCGCTCAGCCAGAAATAATGTGCGTGTTTATGGTTTATCTTCTCAAGGGACAGGGGGATAGTGACAGGGGGACAGTGACAGGGGGACAGGGACAGGGGGACACAGAAAGGAGGACAGAGACAGGGGGACAGAGACGGGGGGACAGAGACAGGGGGACAGAGACGGGGGGACAGAGACGGGGGGACAGAGACAGGGGGACAGAGACAGGGGGACAGAGACCAGGGGGACAGAGACGGGGGGACAGAGACAGGGGACAGGCACAGGGGGACAGAGAGACACAGAAAGGGGTCAGAGACAGGAGGAAATGAGACATGGGGACAGGAGAAAGAGGGACAGGAGACAGGGGGACACAAAGGAGGACAGAGATGGGGACAGGGACACAGAGAGGGGGACAGAGACGGGGACAGGGGGAAAGAGACAGGGGGACAGAGACAGGGGGAAATGAGACATGGGGACAGGAGACAGAGGGACAGGAGACAGGGGGACACAGAAAGGAGGACAGAGACAGGGGGACAAGGACACAGAGACAGGGGGACAGAGACAGGGGGAAATGACAGAGGGACAAGAGACAGGTTTCTCCAGAGTGGTTGAGTGGAGGCACAGGGAGTACAGGAGACATGGCCAGGGTTTCCACCCCATTAGAAGGGGACTTACTCTGGACTGATAAGGAGGGAGTAGAGGGGGACAGAGACTAGGAACAGGGACAGGTTTCTCCAGAATGGCTGAAGAGAGGGGACGGGAGGTAGAGGCGGGATATAGTCATGATCTCTACCCCAACAAAAGGGGACTTACTCTGGCCTGATGAGGAGGGATTAGAAGGGACACCCAGTACAGAGTGGACAGGGGATAGGTTTCTCCAGAGTGGTTGAGGGGAAATGCAGGAGACAGGGGATAGGTTTTTCCAGATTGGTTGAGGAGAGACCCAGGAGACAGGGGCAGGTTCACCAGAGTGGTTGAGGGGAGACAGTGGACAGGCTTCTCCAGAGTGGTTGAGGACAGACCCAGGAAACAGGTTTCTCCAGAGAGGTTGAGGACAGACCCAGGAAACAGGTTTCTCCAGAGTGGTTGAGGACAGACCCAGGAAACAGGTTTCTCCAGAGTGGTTGAGGACAGACCCAGGAAACAGGTTTCTCCAGAGTGGTTGAGGACAGACCCAGGAAACAGGTTCCTCCAGAGAGGTTGAGGACAGACCCAGGAAACAGGTTTCTCCAGAGTGGTTGAGGACAGACCCAGGAAACAGGTTTCTCCAGAGTGGTTGAGGACAGACCCAGGAAACAGGTTTCTCCAGAGTGGTTGAGGACAGACCCAGGAAACAGGTTTCTCCAGAGTGGTTGAGGACAGACCCAGGAAACAGGTTTCTCCAGAGTGGTTGAGGACAGACCCAGGAAACAGGTTTCTCCAGAGTGGTTGAGGACAGACCCAGGAAACAGGTTTCTCCAGAGTGGTTGAGGACAGACCCAGGAAACAGGTTTCTCCAGAGTGGTTGAGGACAGACCCAGGAAACAGCTTTCTCCAGAGTGGTTGAGGACAGACCCAGGAAACAGGTTTCTCCAGAGTGGTTGAGGACAGACCCAGGAAACAGGTTTCTCCAGAGTGGTTGAGGACAGACCCAGGAAACAGGTTTCTCCAGAGTGGTTGAGGACAGACCCAGGAAACAGGTTTCTCCAGAGTCGTTCAAGAGAGGCAGTGGGCAGGTTTCTCCGCAGGGGTTGAGGGGAGACACAGGAGACAGTGGACAGGGGGACAGGTTTCTCCGGAGTGGTTGAGGAGAGACCCAGTGGGACACTGGCTGGGGTACGGGGGGGGGGGGGGGGCATAGCCAGGGGACTTACTCTGTCCTGAAGAGGAGGGAGTCTGCCTGGGCTCAGAGGACTGAGTGGAACGTCCCTTAGAGCTCCACACACTACCTACCAAGTTCCCAAAACAGAGGACTGGCAGAGAGGACAGGTTTGTGTGTAGGGGGTGGGGGGGTTAACATGAATTTCAAATGTAGAAAATAATTCCATTCACAGAAAGAAAAGATAACAGGTAAGTGTGTTTAATAATAAATGTCTATGGAGTCTCAATCATCAGAAGGAAGAAGAGGAAGAGGGAAGGAGGAGAAAGATGAGGAAGAAGAGGAGAAGGTAGCTGAAGGTCAGAGTGAAAAGAGAGGTTTGAAAGACAGATGGAAGGAGAGAGAGGGCGACAGCCAGACAAAGATAGAGAGAGACAGAAAGACGAAGAGAGAGAGAGAGAAGGGGACAGAGACAAAGATAGAGAGAGAAGGGGACAGAGACAAAGATAGAGAGAGACAGAAAGACGAAGAGAGAGAGAGAAGGGGACAGAGACAAAGATAGAGAGAGAAGGGGACAGAGACAAAGATAGAGAGAGAAGGGGACAGACAGACAAAGAGAGAGAGAGAAGGGGACAGAGACAAAGATAGAGAGAGAGAAGGGGACAGAGACAAAGATAGAGAGAGAAGGAGACAGAGACAAAGATAGAGAGAGACAGAAAGACGAAGAGAGAGAGAGAAGGGGACAGAGACAAAGATAGAGAGAGAAGGGGACAGAGACAAAGATAGAGAGAGACAGAAAGACGAAGAGAGAGAGAGAAGGGGACAGAGAAAGATAGAGAGAGAAGGGGACAGACAGACAAAGATCGAGAGACAGAAAGACATACAAAGATAGAGAGAGACAGAAAGATGAAGAGAGAGAGAGAAGGGGACAGACAAGTGTCTCTACCTTTGACATCTTCGTCCTCGATGGTGGTGTTGGTGCTCTCTATAGACTCCTGGGAGAAAGAACGTATAGATTGATCTATAGCCTGGTGTACACCGAGTATCAGAACGTATAGATTGATCTATAGCCTGGTGTACACCGAGTATCAGAACGTATAGATTGATCTATAGCCTAGTGTACACCGAGTATCAGAACGTATAGATTGATCTATAGCCTGGTGTACACCGAGTATCAGATTTGGGATACCTGTGTAAACGCTGCCTAATACTTAAATCAGATCTCGTTTTGTCAGCTATCTACCATTTTTAATAAAGGGGCAATCTGCGATTTCTACATAAAACATTTTTTGTAACTTTTAAATGAATGACATACACTGAGTGTACAAAACATTAGGAACACCTTCCTGATATTGAGTTGCACCCCCGTTTTGTCCTCAGAACATCCTCAATTTGTCGGGGCATGGACTCTACAAGGTGTCGAAAGCATTCCACGGTGATGCTGACCCATGTTGACTCAAATGCACAGTTGTGTCAAAGTTGGCTGGATGTCCTTTGGGGGGTGGACCATTCTTGATACACACGGGAAACTGTTGAGGGTGGAAAAAACCCAGCAGCGTTGCAGTTCTTGACACACTCAAACCGGTGCGCCTTGGCACCTACTACCATTCCCCATTTGCCTTGCCCATTCATCCTCTGAATGGCTCGCACACAATCCATGTTTCAATTGTTTTAAGGCTTAAAAATCCTTCTTTAACTTGTCTCCTCCCCTTAATCTACACTGATTGAAGTGGATCTAACAAGTGACATCAATAAGGGATCATAGCTTTCACCTTGATTCACCAGGTCAATCTATGTCATGGAAAGAGCATGTTTTGTACACTCAGTGTGTAATGGTAGTTTATTAGGATCCCTATTATCTGTTTCTACAGCAGCAGCTACTCTTCCTGGGGTTTATTAGGACCATTATCTGTTTCTATAGCAGCAGCTACTCTCCCTGGGGTTTATTAGGATCATTATCTGTTTCTATAGCAGCAGCTACTCTTCCTGGGGTTTATTAGGATCATTATCTTTTTCTATAGCAGTAGCTACTCTTCCTGGGGTTTATTAGGATCATTATCTGTTTCTATAGCAGCAGCTACTCTTCCTGGGGTTTATTAGGATCATTATCTGTTTCTACAGCAGCTACTCTTCCTGGGGTATATTATGATCATTATCTGTTTCTATAGCAGCAGCTACTCTTCCTGGGATTTATTAGGATCATTATCTGTTTCTAAAGCAGCAGGTACTCTTCCTGGGGTTTATTAGGATCATTATCTGTTTCTATAGCAGCAGCTACTCTTCCTGGGGTTTATTAGGATCATTATCTGTTTCTATAGCAGCAGCTACTCTTCCTGGGATTTATTAGGATCATTATCTGTTTCTATAGCAGCAGCTACTCTTCCTGGGGTTTATTAGGATCATTATCTGTTTCTATAGCAGCAGCTACTCTTCCTGGGATTTATTAGGATCATTATCTGTTTCTAAAGCAGCAGGTACTCTTCCTGGGGTTTATTAGGATCATTATCTGTTTCTATAGCAGCAGCTACTCTTCCTGGGGTTTATTAGGATCATTATCTGTTTCTATAGCAGCAGCTACTCTTCCTGGGATTTATTCGGATCATTATCTGTTTCTAAAGCAGCAGCTACTCTTCCTGGGGTTTATTAGGATCATTATCTGTTTCTATAGCAGCAGCTACTCTTCCTGGGGTTTATTAGGATCATTATCTGTTTCTATAGCAGCAGCTACTCTTCCTGGGGTTTATTAGGATCATTATCTGTTTCTATAGCAGCAGCTACTCTTCCTGGGGTTTATTAGGATCATTATCTGTTTCTACAGCAGCAGCTACTCTTCCTGGGGTTTATTAGGATCATTATCTGTTTCTATAGCAGCAGCTACTCTTCCTGGGGTTTATTAGGATCATTATCTGTTTCTAAAGCAGCAGCTACTCTTCCCGGGGTTTATTAGGATCATTGTCTGTTTCTATAGCAGCAGCTACTATTCCTGGGGATTATTAGGATCATTATCTGTTTCTATAGCAGCAGCTACTCGTCCTGGGGTTTATTAGGATCCCCATTAGCTGTTTCTAAAGCAGCAGCTACTCTTCCCGGGGTTTATTAGGATCATTGTCTGTTTCTATAGCAGCAGCTACACTTCCTGGGGTTTATTAGGATCATTATCTGTTTCTACAGCAGCAGCTACTCTTCCTGGGGTTTATTAGGATCATTATCTGTTTCTATAGCAGCAGCTACTCTTCCTGGGGTTTATTGTGATCATTATATGTTTCTATAGCAGCAGCTTCTCTTCCTGGGGTTTATTAGGATAATTAGCTGTTTCTATAGCAGCAGCTTCTCTTCCTGGGGTTTATTAGGATAATTATCTGTTTCTATAGCAGCAGCTTCTCTTCCTGGGGTTTATTGGGATCATTATCTGTTTCTATAGCAGCAGCTTCTCTTCCTGGGGTTTATTAGGATAATTATCTGTTTCTATAGCAGCAGCTTCTCTTCCTGGGGTTTATTGGGATCATTATCTGTTTCTATAGCAGCAGCTACTCTTCCTGGGGTCCACACAGAATATTAAATAATACACAACATTAATAGATCAGAACAGCTCAAGGACAGAACTACATACATTTAATATAAAGTAAATAAATGTGTACACACAACAAAAATTAAACACACACACACTCACACACACACTCTGTCAGTGCTGTACCTTCTTCCCATCTATTGGGTTGTGGATCACTGTGGTCTGGGGTTCCTAGGGAGAGAGATGAAACAATACAAACAGAATAGATAGAGACAGCAGTGGGGGAGGAGGAGGTGGTGGAGGAGGTGGAGGTGGAGGTGGAGGAGGAGGAGGAGGTGGAGGAGGATGTGCAGGAGGAGGTAGAGGTGGAGGTAGAGCAGGAGGTTGAGGTGGAGGAAGAGGTAGAGCAGGAGGTTGAGGTGGAGGAGGTGGAGGAGGAGGAGGAGGTAGAGCAGGAGCTTGAGGTGGAGGAGGAGGTGGTAGAGGAGGTGGTGGAGGAGGAGGAGGAGGTATAGGAGGAGGTGGAGGAGGAGGTGGGGGTAGAGGAGGAGGTAGAGGAGGAGGTGGAGGTGGAGGTGGAGGAGGTAGAGTTAGAGCAGGAGGTTGAGGAGGAAGAGGAGGTGGAACAGGATGTGGAGGAGGTGGAGGTAGAGCAGGAGGTAGAGCAGGAGGTTGAGGTGGAGGAGGAGGTAGAGCAGGAGGTTGAGGTGGAGGAGGAGGTGATAGAGGAGGTGGAGGAGGAGGAGGTGGAGGAGGAGGTAGAGGAGGTTGAGGAGGAGGTGGAGGAGGAGGTAGAGGAGGGGGTGGAGGAGGTAGAGGAGTGTGACTCCGTGTGTGTGTGTGTGTGTGTGTGTGTGTGTGTGTGTGTGTGTGTGTGTGTGTGTGTGTGTGTGTGTGTGTGTGTGTGTGTGTGTGTGTTTGTGTGACTGTACCAAGTCTTAGCAGGACGGATGCTATCCTCGGCTGTAATCACTGAGACAGATTACACACTGTCATCAGTGTGTGTGTGTGTGTGGTGTGTTTGTGTGTGTGTGTGTATAACTGTTTATGTGTGTGTCATCATGGGAACAAAGGCATATAAAGATGTTGAGGTCATGCAGGGCATCAGTCATGTGACCAACACAGCCAGCGAATCAGCACACACCATGCACAAGTTGCAACCAAGCAGACCATCACTACCAGATTAAGGAGCCAACATCCTTTGGGCCTTCAGCTGAAAGGAAGGAAGGAAACAATGGAGAGAGGGAAGGAAGGAAGGAAGGAAGGAAGGAAGGAAGGAAGGAAGGAAGGAAGAGAGGGAGGGAAGGAAGGAAACAATGGAGAGAGGGAAGAAGGAAGGAAGGAAGGAAGAGAGGGAGGGAGGGAGGGAGGGAGGGAGGGAGGGAGGGAGGGAGGGAGGGAGGGAGGGAGGGAGGGAGGGAGGGAGGGAGGGAGGGAGGGAATATCTGTCTCATTGTTCAATCTGTGGTCAAATCCTACCGCAAGGTCAACACAGGGAGAAAGAGGGGAGTAAAGGGAGGTATGGAGGAGGAGGAAGGTGAGAGGAGGGTGTAGTATGTACCAGTGATGAGGAGGGAGGGAGGGAGGTATTGAGGGTGTAGTATGTACCAGTGATGAGGAGGGAGGTATGGAGGGTGTAGTATGTACCAGTGACGAGGAGGGAGGTATGGAGGGTGTAGTATGTACCAGTGATGAGGAGGGAGTAGAGGAAGGTATGGAGGGTGTAGTATGTACCAGTGAGGAGGAGGGAGTAGAGGGAGGTATGGAGGGTGTAGTATGTACCAGTGATGAGGAGGGAGTAGAGGGAGGTATGGAGGGTGTATTATGTACCAGTGATGAGGAGGGAGTAGAGGGAGGTATGGAGGGTGTAGTATGTACCAGTGAGGAGGAGGGGGTAGAGGGAGGTATGGAGGGTGTAGTATGTACCAGTGATGGGGAGGGAGGTATGGAGGGTGTAGTATGTACCAGTGATGAGGAGGGAGTAGAGGGAGGTATGGAGGGTGTAGTATGTACCAGTGAGGAGGAGGGAGTAGAGGGAGGTATGGAGGGTGTAGTATGTACCAGTGATGAGGAGGGAGTAGAGGAAGGTATGGAGGGTGTATTATGTACCAGTGATGAGGAGGGAGTAGAGGGAGGTATGGAGGGTGTAGTATGTGCCAGTGATGATGAGGGAGTAGAGGAAGGTATGGAGGGTGTATTATGTACCAGTGATGAGGAGGGAGTAGAGGAAGGTATGGAGGGTGTAGTATGTACCAGTGATGAGGAGGGAGTAGAGGGAGGTATGGAGGGTGTAGTATGTACCAGTGATGAGGAGGGAGTAGAGGGAGGTATGGAGGGTGTAGTATGTACCAGTGATGAGGAGGGAGGTATGGAGGGTGTAGTATGTACCAGTGATGAGGAGGGAGTAGAGGGAGGTATGGAAGGTGTAGTATGTACCAGTGATGAGGAGGGAGTAGAGGGAGGTATGGAGGGTGTAGTATGTACCAGTGATGAGGAGGGAGTAGAGGGAGGTATGGAGGGTGTAGTATGTACCAGTGATGAGGAGGGAGGTATGGAGGGTGTAGTATGTACCAGTGATGAGGAGGGAGGTATGGAGGGTGTAGTATGTACCAGTGATGAGGAGGGAGTAGAGGGAGGTATGGAGGGTGTAGTATGTACCAGTGATGAGGAGGGAGTAGAGGGAGGTATGGAGGGTGTAGTATGTACCAGTGATGGGGAGGGAGGTATGGAGGGTGTAGTATGTACCAGTGATGAGGAGGGAGTAGAGGGAGGTATGGAGGGTGTAGTATGTACCAGTGATGAGGAGGGAGTAGAGGGAGGTATGGAGGGTGTAGTATGTACCAGTGATGAGGAGGGAGTAGAGGAAGGTATGGAGGGTGTATTATGTACCAGTGATGAGGAGGGAGTAGAGGAAGGTATGGAGGGTGTAGTATGTACCAGTGAGGAGGAGGGGGTAGAGGGAGGTATGGAGGGTGTAGTATGTACCAGTGATGAGGAGGGAGTAGAGGGAGGTATGGAGGGTGTATTATGTACCAGTGATGAGGAGGGAGGTATGGAGGGTGTAGTATGTACCAGTGATGAGGAGGGAGTAGAGGGAGGTATGGAGGGTGTAGTATGTACCAGTGATGAGGAGGGAGTAGAGGGAGGTATGGAGGGTGTAGTATGTACCAGTGATGAGGAGGGAGTAGAGGGAGGTATGGAGGGTGTATTATGTACCAGTGATGAGGAGGGAGGTATGGGGGGTGTAGTATGTACCAGTGATGAGGAGGGAGTAGAGGGAGGTATGGAGGGTGTAGTATGTACCAGTGATGGGGAGGGAGTAGAGGGAGGTATGGAGTGTGTAGTATGTACAAGTGATGAGGAGGGAGTAGAGGGAGGTATGGAGGGTGTAGTATGTACCAGTGATGAGGAGGGAGTAGAGGGAGGTATGGAGGGTGTAGTATGTACCAGTGATGAGGAGGGAGTAGAGGGAGGTATGGAGGGTGTATTATGTACCAGTGATGAGGAGGGAGGTATGGAGGGTGTAGTATGTACCAGTGATGAGGAGGGAGTAGAGGGAGGTATGGAGGGTGTAGTATGTACCAGTGATGGGGAGGGAGTAGAGGGAGGTATGGAGTGTGTAGTATGTACCAGTGATGAGGAGGGAGTAGAGGGAGGTATGGAGGGTATAGTATGTACCAGTGATGAGGAGGGAGTAGAGGGAGGTATGGAGGGTGTATTATGTACCAGTGATGAGGAGGGAGGTATGGAGGGTGTAGTATGTACCAGTGATGAGGAGGGAGTAGAGGGAGGTATGGAGGGTGTAGTATGTACCAGTGATGAGGAGGGAGTAGAGGGAGGTATGGAGGGTGTAGTATGTACCAGTGATGAGGAGGGAGTAGAGGGAGGTATGGAGGGTGTATTATGTACCAGTGATGAGGAGGGAGGTATGGGGGGTGTAGTATGTACCAGTGATGAGGAGGGAGTAGAGGGAGGTATGGAGGGTGTAGTATGTACCAGTGATGGGGAGGGAGTAGAGGGAGGTATGGAGTGTGTAGTATGTACCAGTGATGAGGAGGGAGTAGAGGGAGGTATGGAGGGTGTAGTATGTACCAGTGATGAGGAGGGAGTAGAGGGAGGTATGGAGGGTGTAGTATGTACCAGTGATGAGGAGGGAGTAGAGGGAGGTATGGAGGGTGTATTATGTACCAGTGATGAGGAGGGAGGTATGGAGGGTGTAGTATGTACCAGTGATGAGGAGGGAGTAGAGGGAGGTATGGAGGGTGTAGTATGTACCAGTGATGGGGAGGGAGTAGAGGGAGGTATGGAGTGTGTAGTATGTACCAGTGATGAGGAGGGAGTAGAGGGAGGTATGGAGGGTGTAGTATGTACCAGTGATGAGGAGGGAGTAGAGGGAGGTATGGAGGGTGTAGTATGTACCAGTGATGGGGAGGGAGTAGAGGGAGGTATGGAGGGTGTAGTATGTACCAGTGATGAGGAGGGAGTAGAGGGAGGTATGGAGGGTATAGTATGTACCAGTGATGAGGAGGGAGTAGAGGGAGGTATGGAGGGTGTAGTATGTACCAGTGATGAGGAGGGAGTAGAGGGAGGTATGGAGGGTGTAGTATGTGCCAGTGATGAGGAGGGAGTAGAAGGAGGTATGGAGGATGTAGTATGTACCAGTGATGAGGAGGGAGTAGAGGGAGGTATGGAGGGTTTAGTATGTACCAGTGATGAGGAGGGAGTAGAGGGAGGTATGGAGGGTGTAGTATGTACCAGTGATGAGGAGGGAGTAGAGGGAGGTATGGAGGGTGTAGTATGTGCCAGTGATGAGGAGGGAGTAGAAGGAGGTATGGAGGATGTAGTATGTACCAGTGATGAGGAGGGAGGTATGGAGGGTGTAGTATGTACCAGTGATGGGGAGGGAGTAGAGGGAGGTATGGAGGGTGTAGTATGTACCAGTGATGAGGAGGGAGTAGAGGAAGGTATGGAGGGTGTAGTATGTACCAGTGATGAGGAGGGAGTAGAGGAAGGTATGGAGGGTGTATTATGTACCAGTGATGAGGAGGGAGTAGAGGAAGGTATGGAGGGTGTATTATGTACCAGTGATGGGGAGGGAGTAGAGGGAGGTATGGAGGGTGTAGTATGTGCCAGTGATGAGGAGGGAGTAGAGGAAGGTATGGAGGGTGTAGTATGTACCAGTGATGAGGAGGGAGTAGAGGGAGGTATGGAGGGTGTAGTATGTACCAGTGATGAGGAGGGAGGTATGGAGGGTGTAGTATGTACCAGTGATGAGGGAGTAGAGGGAGGTATGGAGGGCGTAGTATGTACCAGTGCTGGGGTTAAGCTGGTGTCTTTAGGACTGGTCACTGTGTTGGCTTTAGGACTGGTCACTGTGTTGGCTTTGTTGTTCGCCTGTAAAAGCAAGTAGTGTAGAGGGAACATCACACATCACATCACATCACAAACCTGACCTGACCTGACCTGGGTCAACTTTTATTTAGCTTTTAGCCTTACCTGGACAATGGAACCAACAGACAGACAGTCCCCTGATGTTTTATACTGTATCTAGATCCTACAGGGTTCAATAGACAGGACTATCTATACCAGAGTACTGAGATGGACTGACACAGGCTATCTATACCAGAGTACCGAGACAGGACTATCTATACCAGAGTACTGAGATGGACTGACACAGGCTATCTATACCAGAGTACTGAGACAGCTCTGACACAGGGCTATCTATACCAGAGTACTGACACAGGCTTATCTATACCAGAGTACTGAGACAGGACTATCTATACCAGAGTACTAAGAGAGCTCTGACACAGGACTATCTATACCAGAGTACTGAGACGGTCTGACACACGGCTATCTATACCAGAGTACTGAGAGAGCTCTGACACAGGGCTATCTATATCAGGGAACTGAGATGGACTGACACAGGACTATCTATACCAGAGTACTGAGACGGTTCTGACACAGGACTGTCTATACCGGAGTACTGACACAGGGCTCTCTATACCAGAGTACTGACACAGGGCTATCTATACCAGAGTACTGACACAGGACTATCTATACCAGAGTACTGAGACAGGGCTGACACAGGACAATCTATACCAGAGTACTGAGACAGGACTATCTATGCCAGAGTACTGAGACAGGGCTGTCTATACCAGAGTACTGAGACAGGGCTATCTATACCAGAGTACTGAGACAGGGCTGTCTATACCAGAGTACTGAGACAGGGCTGTCTAAACCAGAGTACTGAGACAGGGCTATCTATACCAGAGTACTGCCACAGGACTATCTATACCAGAGTACTGACACAGGACTATCTATACCAGAGTACTGAGATGGCAGAACTTAGTGACTACAGGAAACCAGAGACAAAACTACAGGAAATGGGAGGAGAGGTTAACAGGTTATCAGTGGTTACAGAAAAAAACACAGGGCCAATCAGCATCCTACTCTCTATGTTACATTACAACACACAGGGCCAATCAGCATCCTACCCTCTATGTTACATTACAACACACAGGGCCAATCAGCATCCTACTCTCTATGTTAGTGCACTGCTTTCTGCAGAGGGCTCTGACCAAAGGTAGTGTACAACGTAGGGAACCAAAATGGAGCCATTTGGAACGCTGCCCCAGAAACTCACCTTGACGGCGTCAGCCTTCTTGTTCAGCAGACTTTTGACTGCTGTAGAGAGGAAGGAAGGAAGGAAGGAAGGAAGGAAGGGAGGGAGGGAGAGAGAGAGAGAGAGAGAGGAAGGGGGAAGAGAGAGAGAGGAAGGGGGGGAGAGAGAGAGAGGAAGGGGGGAAGAGAGAGAGAGAGAGAGAGAGAGAGAGAGAGAGAGAGAGAGAGAGAGAGAGAGAGAGAGAGAGAGAGAGAGAGAGAGAGAGAGAGAGGAAGGGGGGAAGAGAGAGAGAGAGAGAGAGAGCGAGAGAGAGAGAGAGAGGAAGGTTAACACCAGTGTTTCTCACAGAGACAGAAAAGCCTCTATAGTGCAACAGGGCTGTGTTCATTAGACTCAAAACAAGAGGAAACGTTTTGAAACAACAACTAAATGGTTGAATCTGTCAAATGACAGAGACACGTTTCCTTGTGTTTCAAAACGTTTCAAATATACAGTGATATTAAAGTCATGGTATTAAAGTCAGTATTAAAGTCAGTATTAAAGTCAGTATTAAAGTCATGGTATTAAAGTCAGTATTAAAGTCATGGTATTAAAGTCATGGTATTAAAGTCAGTATTAAAGTCATGGTATTAAAGTCATGGTATTAAAGTCATGGTATTAAAGTCATGGTATTAAAGTCATGGTATTAAAGTCAGTATTAAAGTCATGGTATTAAAGTCAGTATTAAAGTCATGGTATTAAAGTAATGGTATTAAAGTCATGGTATTAAAGTCAGTATTAAAGTCATGGTATTAAAGTCAGTATTAAAGTCATGGTATTAAGTCATGGTATTAAAGTCATGGTATTAAGTCATGGTATTAAAGTCATGGTATTAAAGTCATGGTATTAAAGTCATGGTATTAAGTCATGGTATCAAGTCATGGTATTAAGTCATGGTATTAAAGTCAGTATTAAAGTAATGGTATTAAAGTAATGGTATTAAAGTAATGGTATTAAAGTAATGGTATTAAGTCATGGTATTAAAGTCATGGTATTAAAGCCATGGTATTAAAGTCATGGTATTAAAGTCATGGTATTAGAGTCAGTATTAAAGTCATGGTATTAAAGTCATGGTATTAAAGTCATGGTATTAAAGTCAGTATTAAAGTCAGTATTAAAGTCATGGTATTAAAGTCATGGTATTAAAGTCATGGTATTAAAGTCAGTATTAAAGTCAGTATTAAAGTCAGTATTAAAGTCATGGTATTAAAGTCATGGTATTAAAGTCATGGTATTAAAGTCATGGTATTAAAGTCAGTATTAAAGTCAGTATTAAAGTCATGGTATTAAAGTCATGGTATTAAAGTCATGGTATTAAAGTAATGGTATTAAGTCATGGTATTAAAGTCATGGTATTAAAGCCATGGTATTAAAGTCATGGTATTAAAGTCATGGTATTAGAGTCAGTATTAAAGTCATGGTATTAAAGTCATGGTATTAAAGTCATGGTATTAAAGTCAGTATTAAAGTCAGTATTAAAGTCATGGTATTAAAGTCATGGTATTAAAGTCAGTATTAAAGTCATGGTATTAAAGTCAGTATTAAAGTCAGTATTAAAGTCATGGTATTAAAGTCATGGTATTAAAGTCAGTATTAAAGTCATGGTATTAAAGTCAGTATTAAAGTCAGTATTAAAGTCATGGTATTAAAGTCATGGTATTAAAGTCAGTATTAAAGTCATGGTATTAAAGTCATGGTATTAAAGTCATGGTATTAAATCATTGCATGCATCTGCATCGTCATGCTACAACATATTCTACATATAGTATATACTACATGAAGTATTATGTGGATGTGAATGTACCATATTCACTATTCATAATATACTGCATATATACTGTATATATACTACATGAATACTGCATATATACTGTATATTTACTACATGAAGTATTCTGTGGATGTACTGTATTCACTATTCATAATATACTGCATATATACTGTATATATACTACATGAAGTATTCTGTGAATGTACTATATTCACTATTCATAATATACTGCATATATACTGTATATATACTACATGAAGTATTCTGTGAATGTACTATATTCACTATTCATAATATACTGCATATATACTGTATATATACTACATGAAGTATTCTGTGGATGTACTATATTCACTATTCATAATATACTGTATATATACTGTATATATACCACATGAAGTATTCTGTGAATGTACTATATTCACTATTCATAATATACTGCATATATACTGTATATATACTACATGAAGTATTCTGTGGATATGAATGTACTATATTCACTATTCATAATATACTGCATATATACTGTATATATACTACATGAAGTATTCTGTGGATATGAATGTACTATATTCACTATTCATAATATACTGCATATATACTGTATATATACTACATGAAGTATTCTGTGAATGTACTATATTCACTATTCATAATATACTGCATATATACTGTATATATACTACATGAAGTATTATGTGGATGTGAATGTACTATATTCACTATCCATAATATACTGCATATATACTGTATATATACTACATGAAGTATTATGTGGATGTGAATGTACTATATTCACTATTCATAATATACTGCATATATACTGTATATATACTACATGAAGTATTCTGTGGATGTGGATGTACTATATTCACTATTCATAATATACTGCATATATACTGTATATATACTACATGAAGTATTATGTGGATGTGAATGTACTATATTCACTATCCATAATATACTGTATATATACTGTATATATACTACATGAAGTATTATGTGGATGTACTATATTCACTATTCATAATATACTGTATATATACTGTATATATACTACATGAAGTATTATGTGAATGTACTATATTCACTATTCATAATATACTGTATATATACTGTATATATACTACATGAAGTATTATGTGGATGTACTATATTCACTATTCATAATATACTGCATATATACTGTATATATACTACATGAAGTATTATGTGAATGTACTATATTCACTATTCATAATATACTGCATATATACTGTATATATACCACATGAAGTATTATGTGAATGTACTATATTCACTATTCATAATATACTGCATATATACTGTATATATAGTATTCTGTGGATGTGAATGTACTGTATTCACAACATCCTGTTTATATACAGTGCATTCGGAAAGTATTCAGACCCCTTCACTTTTTCCATATTTTGTTGCGTTACAGCCTCATTCTAAAATCCTCAGCAATCTGCACACAATACCCCATAATGGCAAAGTGAAAATAGGTTTTTAGAAATGTTTGCAAATGTATTAAAAATTATAAACAGATGCCGTATTTACATAAGTATTCAGACCCTTTGACTCTAAATTGAGTTCAGGTGCATCCTGTTTTCGTTGATCATCCTTGAGATGTTTCTACAACTTGATTGGAGTCCACCTGTGGTAAATTCAATTGATTCGACATGATTTGGAAAGGCACACACCTGTCTATATAAAATCCCAGAGTTGACAGAGCAAAAACAAAGCCATGAGGTCTGAAGGAATTGTCCGTAGAGCTCCGAGACAGGATTGTGTCGAGGCACAGATCTGGAGAAGGGTACCAAAACATTTCTGCAGCATTGAATGTCCCCAAGAATGCAATGGCCTCTTGAGTAAACTGAGCAATCGGCGGAGAAGGGCCTTGATCAGGGAAGTGACCAAGAACCCGATGGTCACTCTGACAGAGCTCCCATCTCTGTGGAGATGGGAGAACCTTCCAGAAGGACAACCATCTCTGCAGCTCTCCACCAATCAGGCCTTTATGGTAGAGTGGCCAGACGGAAGCCACTCCTCAGTAAAAGGCACATGACAGCCCGCTTGGAGTTTGCCAAAAGGCACCAAAGGGATTCTCAGACCACATGAGAAACAAGATTCCAGTTGTGTTTTTAACATACGTTTTTGATTTGTTATTATGGGGTATTGTGTGTAGATTGATAAACAACAATTAAATCCATTTTAGAATAAGGCTGTAACGTAACAAAATGTGGATAAAGTCAAGGGATCTCCATACTTCCCAATGCAATGTGTATATATATATATATATATATATATATATACTACATTCACTAATGTACTATTATAAAATCAAGATGTTTTAAAAGGGATTTTTACACTACTGAGTCGAACCAAACCAAGCTGTACTGAGCCGGCCTGGTTACGCATCCTCCATAGTTACTGTAACCGTGCCGACAAGAGACAATGAGACAAGAAAATATCAGAGCCAGCACAGTTTGGTTGGGATCGGCCCGGTATTGTGTGAAAGGGGTAGAAGAGTACCGACAAAGGGTGTGACATGAGGCCCTGGCCACTGATTGGCTGACTGAGAGGAAGTGACATGAAACACTGGCCACTGATTGGCTGACGGAGAGGAAGTGAGTTCTTACCTCGAGGGTACCACATCCCAAACAAAGGATGTAAAGAAATAAAAAAAACAATTAAAAAGAAGAAAATTATTAATTGTAAAGTAAAAATAAAATCAGATTATTTAATTCTAAAGAAAAACATGAATCAAAATAACTGCAAAACAGACAGATATGGGTAGTAAAGTGAAATTACTTTTGGAGTTTTACACACAGAGAGAGAGAGAGAGACAGAGAGGGAGAGAGAGAGAGAGAGAGAGAGAGAGAGAGAGAGAGAGAGGGAGAGAGAGAGAGAGAGAGAGAGAGAGAGAGGGAGAGAGAGAGAGAGAGAGAGAGAGAGGGAGAGAGAGAGAGAGAGAGAGAGAGAGAGACAGAGACAGACAGAGAGAGAGAGACAGAGAAACAGAGAGAAAGAGAGAAAGAGAGACAGAGAGAGAGGACAAAGAGAGAGAGACAGAGGGAGAACAGAGAGAGAGCAAAGGACAGAGAGAGAGACAGAGACAGAGAGACAGAGAGAGAGAGAGAGACAGAGCAAGAGACAGAGAGAAAGAGAGAGGACAAAGAGAGAGAGAGAGAGAGAAAGCAAGACAGAGAGAGAGACAGAGAGAGAGAGAGCGACAATGAGAAAGAGAGACAGAGACAGAGGGAGAGAACAGAGAGAGAGCAATGAACAGAGAGAGAGACAGAGAGAGAGACAGAGGGAGAGAACAGAGAGAGAGAGAGAGACAGTGAGAAAGAGAGAGAGACAGAGGGAGAGAACAGAGAGAGAGCAATGGACAGAGAGAGATACAGAGGGAGAGAACAGAGAGAGAGAGTGAAGGACAGTGAGAGAGAGCGAAGGACAGAGAGAGAGAGAAGGACGTACCTGAGAAGTTTTTTGTTACCAGCAGAGTGGTCAAAATGGCTCCCTGAAAGAGTGGAGGGGACAGAAAGAAAGGAGGGAAGGATGGAGAGCAGAAAAGAGCAGGGGAGGAGAGAGCAGAAAATAGGAGGGGAAGAGAGAGCAGAAAAGAGGAGGGGAAGAGAGAGCAATTCACTAATTAAAGATTTTTAGAAAAGAGAAATGCTAATAAAAAGAGAGAAGAAGAACTGCAGTGGTAGTATAGTCTCTACTGAAGGGCTGATCATTTCACCAGACAACAGCAGTGGTAGTATAGTCTCTACTGAAGGGCTGATCATTTCACCAGCAGTGGTAGTATAGTCTCTACTGAAGGGCTGATCATTTCACCAGCAGTGGTATTATAGTCTCTACTGAAGGGCTGATCATTTCAACAGCAGTGGTATTATAGTCTCTACTGAAGGGCTGATCATTTCACCAGACAACAGCAGTGGTATTATAGTCTCTACTGAAGGGCTGATCATTTCACCAGACAACAGCAGTGGTAGTATAGTCTCTACTGAAGGGCTGATCATTTCACCAGCAGTGGTAGTATAGTCTCTACTGAAGGGCTGATCATTTCACCAGACAACAGCAGTGGTATTATAGTCTCTACTGACGGGCTGATCAATTCACCAGACAACAGCAGTGGTAGTATAGTCTCTACTGACGGGCTGATCAATTCATCAGACAACAGCAGTGGTAGTATAGTCTCTACTGACGGGCTGATCAATTCATCAGACAACAGCAGTGGTAGTATAGTCTCTACTGACGGGCTGATCAATTCATCAGACAACAGCAGTGGTAGTATAGTCTCTACTGACGGGCTGATCATTTCACCAGACAACAGCAGTGGTATTATAGTCTCTACTGACGGGCTGATCATTTCACCAGACAACAGCAGTGGTAGTATAGTCTCTACTGACGGGCTGATCATTTCACCAGACAACAGCAGTGGTACTATAGTCTCTACTGACGGGCTGATCATTTCACCAGACAACAGCAGTGGTATTATAGTCTCTACTGACGGGCTGATCATTTCACCAGACAACAGCAGTGGTAGTATAGTCTCTACTGACGGGCTGATCATTTCACCAGACAACAGCAGTGGTAGTATAGTCTCTACTGAAGGGCCACCAGACAACAGCAGTGGTAGTATAGTCTCTACTGAAGGGCTGATCATTTCACCAGACAACAGCAGTGGTACTATAGTCTCTACTGAAGGGCTGATCATTTCACCAGACAACAGCAGTGTTACTATAGTCTCTACTGACGGGCTGATCATTTCACCAGCCAACAGCAGTGGTAGTATAGTCTCTACTGAAGGGCTGATCATTTCACCAGACAACAGCAGTGGTAGTATAGTCTCTACTGAAGGGCTGATCATTTCACCAGACAACAGCAGTGTTACTATAGTCTCTACTGACGGGCTGATCATTTCACCAGACAACAGCAGTGGTAGTATAGTCTCTACTGAAGGGCTGATCATTTCACCAGACAACAGCAGTGTTACTATAGTCTCTACTGACGGGCTGATCATTTCACCAGACAACAGCAGTGGTAGTATAGTCTCTACTGAAGGGCTGATCATTTCACCAGCAGTGGTACTATAGTCTCTACTGAAGGGCTGATCATTTCACCAGACAACAGCAGTGGTAGTATAGTCTCTACTGAAGGGCTGATCATTTCACCAGCAGTGGTAGTATAGTCTCTACTGAAGGGCTGATCATTTCACCAGCAGTGGTATTATAGTCTCTACTGAAGGGCTGATCATTTCAACAGCAGTGTTACTATAGTCTCTACTGAAGGGCTGATCATTTCACCAGACAACAGCAGTGTTACTATAGTCTCTACTGACGGGCTGATCATTTCACCAGACAACAGCAGTGGTAGTATAGTCTCTACTGAAGGGTTGATCATTTCACCATACAACAGCAGGGTTATTATAGTCTCTACTGAAAGGCTGATCATTTCAACAGCAGTGGTATTATAGTCTCTACTGAAGGGCTGATCATTTCACCAGACAACAGCAGTGGTAGTATAGTCTCTACTGAAGGGCTGATCATTTCAACAGCAGTGGTATTATAGTCTCTACTGAAGGGCTGATCATTTCACCAGACAACAGCAGTGGTACTATAGTCTCTACTGAAGGGCTGATCATTTCAACAGCAGTGGTATTATAGTCTCTACTGAAGGGCTGATCATTTCACCAGACAACAGCAGTGGTACTATAGTCTCTACTGAAGGGCTGATCATTTCACCAGACAACAGCAGTGGTGGTATAGTCTCTACTGACGGGCTGATCATTTCACCAGCAGTGGTAGTATAGTCTCTACTGAAGGGCTGATCATTTCACCAGACAACAGCAGTGGTATTATAGTCTCTACTGAAGGGCCACCAGACAACAGCAGTGGTACTATAGTCTCTACTGAAGGGCTGATCATTTCACCAGACAACAGCAGTGGTAGTATAGTCTCTACTGACGGGCTGATCATTTCACCAGAAAACAGCAGTGGTAGTATAGTCTCTACTGAAGGGCCACCAGACAACAGCAGTGGTAGTATAGTCTCTACTGAAGGGCTGATCATTTCACCAGACAACAGCAGTGGTAGTATAGTCTCTACTGAAGGGCTGATCATTTCAACAGCAGTGGTATTATAGTCTCTACTGAAGGGTTGATCATTTCACCAGCAGTGGTATTATAGTCTCTACTGAAGGGCTGATCATTTCAACAGCAGTGGTATTATAGTCTCTACTGAAGGGCTGATCATTTCACCAGACAACAGCAGTGGTATTATAGTCTCTACTGAAGGGCTGATCATTTCAACAGCAGTGGTATTATAGTCTCTACTGAAGGGCTGATCATTTCACCAGACAACAGCAGTGGTATTATAGTCTCTACTGAAGGGCTGATCATTTCACCAGACAACAGCAGTGGTAGTATAGTCTCTACTGAAGGGCTGATCATTTCACCAGCAGTGGTAGTATAGTCTCTACTGAATGGCTGATCATTTCACCAGACAACAGCAGTGGTATTATAGTCTCTACTGACGGGCTGATCAATTCATCAGACAACAGCAGTGGTAGTATAATCTCTACTGACGGGCTGATCATTTCACCAGACAACAGCAGTGGTATTATAGTCTCTACTGACGGGCTGATCATTTCACCAGACAACAGCAGTGGTAGTAAAGTCTCTACTGACGGGCTGATCATTTCACCAGACAACAGCAGTGGTACTATAGTCTCTACTGAAGGGCTGATCATTTCACCAGACAACAGCAGTGTTACTATAGTCTCTACTGACGGGCTGATCATTTCACCAGACAACAGCAGTGGTAGTATAGTCTCTACTGACGGGCTGATCATTTCACCAGACAACAGCAGTGGTACTATAGTCTCTACTGACGGGCTGATCATTTCACCAGACAACAGCAGTGGTACTATAGTCTCTACTGACGGGCTGATCATTTCACCAGACAACAGCAGTGGTACTATAGTCTCTACTGACGGGCTGATCATTTCACCAGACAACAGCAGTGGTAGTATAGTCTCTACTGACGGGCTGATCATTTCACCAGACAACAGCAGTGGTAGTATAGTCTCTACTGAAGGGCTGATCATTTCAAAGCAGGTGGAAAAGGGGGTGAGAAAGAGAAGGGTGTGTGCTTGGCTACATCCCAAAGGGTGCCCTCTTCCCTATAAAAGGGTGTGTGCTTGGCTACATCCCAAAGGGTGCCCTAGTCCCTATAAAAGGGTGTGTGCTTGGCTACATCCCAAAGGGTGCCCTCTTCCCTATAAAAGGGTGTGTGCTTGGCTACATCCCAAAGGGTGCCCTCTTCCCTATAAAAGAGTGTGTGCTTGGCTACATCCCAAAGGGTGCCCTCTTCCCTATAAAAGGGTGTGTGCTTGGCCACGTCCCAAAGGGTGCCCTAGTCCCTATAAAAGGTTGTGTGCTTGGCTACGTCCCAAAGGGTGCCCTAGTCCCTATAAAAGGGTGTGTGCTTGGCTACGTCCCAAAGGGTGCCCTATTCCCTATAGAAGGGTGTGTGCTTGGCTACATCCCAAAGGGTGCCCTAGTCCCTATAAAAGAGTGTGTGCTTGGCTACATCCCAAAGGGTGCCCTAGTCCCTATAAAAGGTTGTGTACTTGGCTACATCCCAAAGGGTGCCCTCTTCCCTATAAAAGGGTGTGTGCTTGGCTACATCCCAAAGGGTGCCCTAGTCCCTATAAAAGAGTGTGTGCTTGGCTACATCCCAAAGGGTGCCCTAGTCCCTATAAAAGGGTGTGTGCTTGGCTACATCCCAAAGGGTGCCCTAGTCCCTATAAAAGGGTGTGTGCTTGGCTACATCCCAAAGGGTGCCCTAGTCCCTATAAAAGAGTGTGTGCTTGGCTACATCCCAAAGGGTGCCCTAGTCCCTATAAAAGGGTGTGTGCTTGGCTACATCCCAAAGGGTGCCCTAGTCCCTATAAAAGGGTGTGTGCTTGGCTACGTCCCAAAGGGTGCCCTAGTCCCTATAAAAGGGTGTGTGCTTGGCTACGTCCCAAAGGGTGCCCTAGTCCCTATAAAAGGGTGTGTGCTTGGCTACATCCCAAAGGGTGCCCTAGTCCCTATAAAAGGGTGTGTGCTTGGCTACATCCCAAAGGGTGCCCTAGTCCCTATAAAAGGGTGTGTGCTTGGCTACGTCCCAAAGGGTGCCCTAGTCCCTATAAAAGGGTGTGTGCTTGGCTACGTCCCAAAGGGTGCCCTAGTCCCTATAAAAGGTTGTGTGCTTGGTTACGTCCCAAAGGGTGCCCTAGTCCCTATAAAAGAGTGTGTGCTTGGCTACATCCCAAAGGGTGCCCTAGTCCCTATAAAAGAGTGTGTGCTTGGCTACATCCCAAAGGGTGCCCTATTCCCTATAGAAGGGTGTGTGCTTGGCTACATCCCAAAGGGTGCCCTAGTCCCTATAAAAGGGTGTGTGCTTGGCTACATCCCAAAGGGTGCCCTAGTCCCTATAAAAGGGTGTGTGCTTGGCTACGTCCCAAAGGGTGCCCTAGTCCCTATAAAAGAGTGTGTGCTTGGCTACATCCCAAAGGGTGCCCTATTCCCTATAGAAGGGTGTGTGCTTGGCTACATCCCAAAGGGTGCCCTATTCCCTATAGAAGGGTGTGTGCTTGGCTACATCCCAAAGGGTGCCCTAGTCCCTATAAAAGAGTGTGTGCTTGGCTACATCCCAAAGGGTGCCCTAGTCCCTATAGAAGGGTGTGTGCTTGGCTACATCCCAAAGGGTGCCCTATTCCCTATAGAAGGGTGTGTGCTTGGCTACATCCCAAAGGGTGCCCTAGTCCCTATAGAAGGGTGTGTGCTTGGCTACATCCCAAAGGGTGCCCTAGTCCCTATAAAAGGGTGTGTGCTTGGCTACGTCCCAAAGGGTGCCCTAGTCCCTATAAAAGGGTGTGTGCTTGGCTACGTCCCAAAGGGTGCCCTAGTCCCTATAAAAGGGTGTGTGCTTGGCCACGTCCCAAAGGGTGCCCTCTTCCCTATAAAAGGGTGTGTACTTGGCTACGTCCCAAAGGGTGCCCTAGTCCCTATAAAAGGGTATGTGCTTGGCTACGTCCCAAAGGGTGCCCTCTTCCCTATAAAAGGTTGTGTGCTTGGCCACGTCCCAAAGGGTGCCCTAGTCCCTATAAAAGGGTATGTGCTTGGCTACGTCCCAAAGGGTGCCCTAGTCCCTATAAAAGAGTGTGTGCTTGGCTACATCCCAAAGGGTGCCCTAGTCCCTATAAAAGAGTGTGTGCTTGGCTACATCCCAAAGGGTGCCCTAGTCCCTATAAAAGGGTGTGTGCTTGGCTACGTCCCAAAGGGTGCCCTCTTCCCTATAAAAGGGTATGTGCTTGGCTACGTCCCAAAGGGTGCCCTCTTCCCTATAAAAGGGTATGTGCTTGGCTACGTCCCAAAGGGTGCCCTCTTCCCTATAAAAGGGTATGTGCTTGGCTACGTCCCAAAGGGTGCCCTCTTCCCTATAAAAGAGTGTGTGCTTGGCTACGTCCCAAAGGGTGCCCTCTTCCCTATAAAAGAGTGTGTGCTTGGCTACATCCCAAAGGGTGCCCTCTTCCCTATAAAAGGGTGTGTGCTTGGCTACATCCCAAAGGGTGCCCTCTTCCCTATAAAAGGGTGTGTGCTTGGCTACGTCCCAAAGGGTGCCCTAGTCCCTATAAAAGGTTGTGTGCTTGGCTACATCCCAAAGGGTGCCCTAGTCCCTATAAAAGGTTGTGTGCTTGGCTACGTCCCAAAGGGTGCCCTAGTCCCTATAAAAGGTTGTGTGCTTGGCTACATCCCAAAGGGTGCCCTAGTCCCTATAAAAGGTTGTGTGCTTGGCTACGTCCCAAAGGGTGCCCTAGTCCCTATAAAAGGTTGTGTGCTTGGCTACGTCCCAAAGGGTGCCCTAGTCCCTATAAAAGGGTGTGTGCTTGGCTACGTCCCAAAGGGTGCCCTCTTCCCTATAAAAGGGTGTGTGCTTGGCTACATCCCAAAGGGTGCCCTAGTCCCTATAAAAGGGTGTGTGCTTGGCTACGTCCCAAAGGGTGCCCTAGTCCCTATAAAAGGGTGTGTGCTTGGCTACATCCCAAAGGGTGCCCTAGTCCCTATAAAAGGGTGTGTGCTTGGCTACGTCCCAAAGGGTGCCCTAGTCCCTATAAAAGGGTGTGTGCTTGGCTACGTCCCAAAGGGTGCCCTAGTCCCTATAAAAGGGTGTGTGCTTGGCTACATCCCAAAGGGTGCCCTAGTCCCTATAGAAGGCACTACTCTTTTTAATTAAAGGATATTTATTGTGATATTTTATTTTTGACAATAATAATAAACAGAAACAGAACTGAATAATTAAATACTATGAAGTCTAATTAATTAATTAAATACTATGAAGTCTAATTAATTAATTAAATACTATGAAGTCTAATTAATTAATTAAATACTATGAAGTCTAATTAATTAATTAAATACTATGAAGTCTAATTAATTAATTAAATACTATGAAGTCTAATGAATTAATTAAATACTATGAAGTCTAATTAATTCATTAAATACTATGAAGTCTAATTAATTAATTAAATACTATGAAGTCTAATTAATTAATTAAATACTATGAAGTCTAATTAATTAATTAAATACTATGAAGTCTAATTAATTAATTAAATACTATGAAGTCTAATTAATTAATTACATACTATGAAGTCTAATTAATTAATTAAATACTATGAAGTCTAATTAATTAATTAAATACTATGAAGTCTAATTAATTAATTAAATACCACGAAGTCTAATTAATTAATTAAATACTATGAAGTCTAATTAATTAATTAAATACTATGAAGTCAAATTAATTAATTAAATACTATGAAGTCTAATTAATTAATTAAATACTATGACGTCTAATTAATTAATTAAATACTATGAAGTCTAATTAATTAATTAAATACTATGAAGTCTAATTAATTAATTAAATACTATGAAGTCTAATTAATTAATTAAATACTATGAAGTCTAATTAATTAATTAAATACTATGAAGTCTAATTAATTAATTAAATACTATGAAGTCTAATTAATTAATTAAATACTATGAAGTCTAATTAATTAATTAAATACTATGAAGTCTAATTAATTAATTAAATACTATGAAGTCTAATTAATTAATTAAATACTATGAAGTCTAATTAATTAATTAAATACTATGAAGTCTAATTAATTAATTAAATACTATGAAGTCTAATTAATTAATTAAATACTATGAAGTCTAATTAATTAATTAATTAAATACTATGAACAAACGAACAATGGTTGAAAAGTCCTTTTGATCAGACATCTATGGGCCTTGTAGTAGTGCACGGAATAGGGAATAGGGAATAGGTTATAGGGTATAAGGAATAGGGAATAGGGAATAGGGTATAGGGTATAAGGAATAGGGAATAGGGTATAAGGTATTGGGAATAGGGAATAGAGTATAGGGTACAGGGAATATGGAATAGGGTATAGGGTATAAGGAATAGGGAATAGGGTATAAGGTATAGGGAATAGAGTATAGGGTACAGGGAATAGGGTATAAGGAATAGGGTATAAAGTATAGGGAATAGAGTATAGGGTACAGGAAATAAGGTATAGGAAACATGGAATAGGGTATAGGGAATAGGGTATAGGGAATAGAGCTCTGGGTATACAGTAGTGCATAGTATAGGGAATAGGGTATAGGGAACAGGAAATAGGGTATAGGGAATAGGGTATAGGGAATAGAGCTCTGGGTAGACAGTAGTGCATGGTATAGGGTATAGGGAATAATGAATAGGGTATATGGAATAGGGTATAGGGAATAGAGCTCTGGGTAGGCAATAGTACATGGTATAGGGAATAGGGTATAGGGAATAAGGAATAGGGAATAGAGATCTGGTTAGACACGGTATAGGGAATAGGGTATAGAGCTCTGGGTAGGCAATAGTACATGGTATAGGGTATAGAGATCTGGTTAGACACGGTATAGGGGGAATAGGGTATAGAGCTCTGTGTAGACAGTTGTACATGGTATAGGGTATAGGGTATATGGAATAAGGAATAGGGTATATGGAATAGGGTATAGGGTATAGGGTATAGAGCTCTGGGTAGGCAATAGTACATGGTATAGGGAATAGGGTATAGGGAATAAGGAATAGGGAATAGAGATCTGGTTAGACACGGTATAGGGAATAGGGTATAGAGCTCTGGGTAGACAGTAGTACATGGTATAGGGAATAGGGAATAGAGTATAGGGAATAGGGTATAGGGAGAGACACATCCCTTGAGTCTCTGAATAGAACAGAGGACAGTGAAAGAGTTAGTGTTACCTTGAGTTTTCTCCTGGCGTTGAACTTCTTCAGACACTCCACAGTCTCCTGTCTGTGCATCATGGAAGCTACAGTGGACCGTTGCTGCAGACAGAGAACGTCATGTTTACTGTTCATTTTATATTGTGTTGTTTTTTTCACTTTTGTATATTATCTACTTCCACTTGCTTTGGGAAATGTTAACACATGTTTCCCATGCCAATAAATCCCCTTGAATGTAGTTGAATTGAGAGAGAATGTTATTTTATACAGGGGATTCCATTGAGACCTCGGATCTCATTTCCAATGGTGCCATGAGGACAACAATTCCAATAATCAATATGATCAATACAATAAACAGTACAAATATTTAAACTACAAGATACAGTAACAGATACAGATACATTAAATTACATTTAATCAAAACAATTACACATCTTATTAGGGGTTTAAACTGCCCTCGTGGTACCGGGGAACCCAGACGAGGAGAGCTCATTCATCATTAGGGGTTTAAACTGCCCTCGTGGTACCGGGGAACCCAGACGAGGAGAGCTCATTCATCATTAGGGGTTTAAACTGCCCTAGTGGTACAGGGGAACCCAGACGAGGAGAGCTCATTCATCATTAGGGGTTTAAACTGCCCTAGTGGTACCGGGGAACCCAGACGAGGAGAGCTCATTCATCATTAGGGGTTTAAACTGCCCTAGTGGTACAGGGGAACCCAGACGAGGAGAGCTCATTCATCATTAGGGGTTTAAACTGCCCTAGTGGTACCGGGGAACCCAGACGAGGAGAGCTCATTCATCATTAGGGGTTTAAACTGCCCTAGTGGTACCGGGGAACCCAGACGAGGAGAGCTCATTCATCATTAGGGGTTTAAACTGCCCTAGTGGTACAGGGGAACCCAGACGAGGAGAGCTCATTCATCATTAGGGGTTTAAACTGCCCTAGTGGTACCGGGGAACCCAGACGAGGAGAGCTCATTCATCATTAGGGGTTTAAACTGCCCTAGTGGTACAGGGGAACCCAAATCTCAGTGCTCATTCATCATTAGGGGTTTAAACTGCCCTAGTGGTATCAGGGAATCCAAATCTCAGTGAACTCATTCATCATTAGGGGTTTAAACTGCCCAAGTGGTACCGGGGAATCCAAATCTCAGTGAACTCATTCATCATTAGGGGTTTAAACTGCCCAAGTGGTACCGGGGAATCCAAATCTCAGTGAACTCATTCATCATTAGGGGTTTAAACTGCCCTAGTGGTACCGGGGAACTCAGACGAGGAGAGCTCATTCATCATTAGGGGTTTAAACTGCCCTAGTGGTACCGGGGAATCCAAATCTCAGTGAACTCATTCATCATTAGGGGTTTAAACTGCCCAAGTGGTACCGGGGAATCCAAATCTCAGTGAACTCATTCATCATTAGGGGTTTAAACTGCCCTAGTGGTACCGGGGAACTCAGACGAGGAGAGCTCATTCATCATTAGGGGTTTAAACTGCCCTAGTGGTACCGGGGAACCCAGACGAGGAGAGCTCATTCATCATTAGGGGTTTAAACTGCCCTCGTGATACCGGGGAACCCAGACGAGGAGAGCTCATTCATCATTAGGGGTTTAAACTGCCCTAGTGGTACAGGGGAACCCAGACGAGGAGAGCTCATTCATCATTAGGGGTTTAAACTGCCCTAGTGGTACCGGGGAACCCAGACGAGGAGAGCTCATTCATCATTAGGGGTTTAAACTGCCCTAGTGGTACCGGGGAACCCAGACGAGGAGAGCTCATTCATCATTAGGGGTTTAAACTGCCCTAGTGGTACAGGGGAACCCAGACGAGGAGAGCTCATTCATCATTAGGGGTTTAAACTGCCCTAGTGGTACCGGGGAACCCAGACGAGGAGAGCTCATTCATCATTAGGGGTTTAAACTGCCCTAGTGGTACAGGGGAACCCAAATCTCAGTGCTCATTCATCAT